>NW_006922017.1:1124448-1136618 GCF_000298275.1 Orycteropus afer afer
AAAAAAAGCTGAAAACTAGAACCTGGGAAGGGAAGAATAAAGAATAACAGTAAAAAGGACAAAAGTAATAATAATAATGGTAGTTTCAAAACAGACAAAAAGAAACAAAGTAAAAAACAGAAAAAGGAAAACAAAATTGGGGCAGGCCAGGGCAGTGCACCCAGGCTCCAACTAAACACACAGAATGGGATGAGATTCCTGCCAGCCCAGAAGGTGGGTGGGAGTGAGGAATGGCCACACCTCCGTTCACCAAGAGGGTGTGAGGTATAAGAGTAACAAGGGGAATGTCACACCTTTACAGGTCTGGAATGACCTTGCGGTTCCCGACAAGTGGATCCTGTTTTTAAGTCCCTGCAATTTGGGAGAACACTGTTGCTTTAAATATCTAAAATGGTCAACTGCTTGTAAACATCCAAAATGGCTGCGCCCTCTGGACAGGCAAAAGTTCACAGCTCAGCCCGCCTTCCTCTTTGCTGCTTCTCTTTTTATTTACCAGCCACCAGAGCAGTCCTTCACGCAGTCCCTGGCTAGCAGGGCTGATTTTTAAGTTAATTCTTAGGTCCTGTCACCACTCGGCAGTATCCAAGCTGTCTGTGCCATCAGGATCTCTGCCAGACCACAGCTCCATATGTCTCCTTTTTTGGTGTTTTCATGCAAATTCCTCTGCTAGTTGGAGTTTAGTCCACTTCTATATCTTTCCCTTCAAGGTTCAAAGGTCCAGGATTATCTTCTGTATCTGTGTTAATTGGTTCCCCTTTTCTTTGTTGAAGAGGGTCTGTGCAGTCTTTCTGCCTATTCAGTCATCTTACCGGAACTCAAGGTATATTTAGTTTTGTTTTTATTAGTTTTTGTAATGGATCAAAACAGAGATCAGTATACTAACAGATTTACTGTCATTCCTCAAAATAATATTTCTTTAAGTTCCATGGTCCATAGTCCACTTCAGTAGCCCAAGATTCTACGATCAAGCTAGCAGCTCATTCATTTTTCTTTACCAAGGAGAAAGAAATAGTGAAAACAATAATAATCAAATTGGAAAGTATGTAATAAAATTTGTTTTGAGTTTTCAATTAGTAACAATAGCTATTTGTCTGGCCATCTATAGTTCTGCTTCTTTTATCCTTAGAAAAAGTAATACATTTTGTATAGTGAGTTACCCTATGCACTTTTGCTAACTTTATGGCAGACCAATCTGTATACTGCCATAATTCTTCAATAATTGTTGGCTTTTTCATTCCCCTTCCCCCATTTTATGACATAATATTTTAAAAAGGCAAAAGACACTGACACAGGAAATGTAATATTAGGTGTTTTTTCCTAGTTTAATTTTTAAGCCTTATATTGTACCCTTGTGGAAGCAAGACTGGGCAATCTAATTCTGTAAAGATTTATACATCAGAAACCCAATAGGGTCACTATGAGTCTGAATCGACTCAATGGCAGTGTTTTTTTTTTTTTTTTTTTAAACGTCATATCCTAAAAATAGTGACATATGGTACGTGAAACACAACAAATACATGATTGTCTTTTGAGCCTTATTAATTCATCATATTTTCATTTTGCAAATCAATTAGAACTCTGGTGAGTTGATATATTCATTTAAATCACTTGGAAGCTTACTTTTCAGTTTTATAAAGTTGTTATGTGGGTAATTATTATCAAAGTCAGTGGCTCTTCAATACCAGCAGTAAATCAGAAAACAGACAGGCATTTCTTTACCTATGTCCAGATGTGAAGCCAGTATCATCATGTATGAATTCTCCCATGTAGAGTACAGTGCTCTTTCCAGTGCTATTCTTGGTACATAGTATGCTGTTAAATATTTTATTAATGACTTCCCACACATTTTTCAGTCTTGTATACCAGATTTGAATTTGCTACTGTAATTATCCATTGAAAAAAACTCATTTTGAATCTCTTCCCTCTAAATTTTAATGTGAAGCAGGTTATAGATGAACAAGGGTGGCAAAAAAAAAAAAAAAAAAAAAAAGTCCCTTTAACTTGGCTTGATTCCTTAATGCATTAACAGGTAGATAATGAAGACATCTATGAATCTAAACACGAAATAAAGCTGCCATTGAAGTGGACAGCACCTGAAGCCATTTGCTCTAATAAATTCAGCATTAAGTCTGATGTGTGGTCATTCGGAATCCTTCTTTATGAAATCATTACTTATGGCAAAATGCCTTATAGTGGTAAGTAATTAATTCTGAAGTGGGCCTTTTTGCTGCAGGTCACTTACTTAGGTGTGACTTTAACTGCTTTCCCCAGACTTGGAGGGCAGAGTTATGAAGCTGACCACACCATGTACCTGTGGGAGCTTAATAGATAAAATTTGATGATGATCATTTGCATTAATGAGGTGGTTTATTGCATCCTTCTCTTTGCTCTTGAATTGCAGTCTTACAGACATTGCTTGCTGCAAGATTCTTATTCTCTGCAGCCTGGAAAGGATATAGTAGACTTTACACCTTCACTAAGGAAATCAATTTGCTTTGTAACCTACAGCATAAGTGTTTATGAGTCTAAGACTCTACTATTTAATTTGTTCTCTTGTTGGTTCCATTTTCTATATATTTTAGGTATGACGGGAGCCCAGGTAATCCAGATGTTGGGTCAAAACTATAGACTCCCTCAACCATATAACTGTCCACTGCAATTCTACAACATCATGTTGGAGTGCTGGAATGCAGAACCTAAGGAACGGCCAACATTTGAGACACTGCATTGGAAGCTTGAGGACTATTTTGAAACAGACTCTTCATATTCAGATGCAAATAACTTCATAAAATGAACACTGAAGAAGAATTGCAAATAATGAAGTAAAAATAAAATTGAATAATCAACTCAGAAACACAACCTTCTCAAGTAACTGTAAAATTCGTTTACCTTGACATACTCAAGTGATAGGGTAATTTTGGTCAGGTTCTATGAAAAAGATTATATAAACATTATATTGACTGGCAACACTGCAGAACAGTCTAAGGTGATATATCATTTTCTCACTGCCTGGCAAATCAAACAAACTAACCAAAGATATTTTTCTTTCTGAAAGATACTTACATTTCTATTTATTGTTTTAAACGCTGATCAAGAGAATCAACAGATGATAGTAAATTTTTACTCAGTGACTGTTGTAGCATTATCCTGTTTACTGATTAGAGTGGTTATTCATTATTCTTTGGATTGCTGAATCCCATCAGGCTGTTATTATGAAGGAATTTGATTGCTTTGCTGCACAGCAGGACCTGCGCTTTAAGGATTTTTTTTTTCTCTTTTAAAATATCCTGTGACTACAATGATGGTAAAGCCGTGTTAAATGACTTTGATTGTACTTGGAGTAATTGCACATATTTTTTCCTATGCATAAAAAATGAAGCAGCTGTTGAGAAAAAGAATGAAAATCTCTCTCATTTAGTAGAAGGAAATGATGGAATTTTTCTATACCTCAGTTTGTGTCATCTGAGAATAATCTACATTAGTTTTAATCTCTTAATGTTAAGAATCAGATTGCAAAGCTGATGAGTTATTATCTATGGAAATATGTGAAAACATCTAATAGCACGTAAGACCTGAGAAACAGGTATCAAAATTGTTTAGGAAAATGAGAGGAGAACAGCAGGATTGTTATGGCCCAGGATTTGAGAATAATTGAAAAAAATGGAGGGGTGCTGGGCTCTGATACAAAGGCCAGAATTTTAAATTAACTACAAAACAGGTATGTTAGTTATCTAGTGCTGCTATTACAGAAATACCACCAAGTGGATGATTTTAACAAACAGAAATGTATTTTCTCCCAGTTTAAAAGGCTAGAAGTCTGAATTCAGGGCACTGGTGCTAGGGGAAGGCTTTCTTTCTTTGTCAGCTCTTGGAGAAGGTCCTTGGTGCCTCAACTTTAGTTTCCTCGTTCCTTGGAGATCTCCATGTGGCTTGTCCTCAGTCTTCCCCAATCTCAGTTTGCTTGCTTGTCCTAATCTGTTCTCTGTATCTTTTTGTAAAAGATTGAGTCAAGACACTAATCCTGTCTCATTAACATAACAAAGACAATCCATTCCCAAATGGGATTACAACCAGGGGCATAGAGGTTAGAATTTACAACACATAATTTTTGGGGACACAATTCAATCCTTAACAACGGATCTGTTGTTGTTGTTGTTGTGTACCGTCGAGTCACACCTGACTCATAGTGACCCCTCCTTGGGTTTCCAAGGCAGTATCACTATGGAAGTAGGATTGCCCAACCTTCCTTCCGAGGAGTGGCTGGTGGGTTTGAACCGCCAGCCTTCTGGTTAGCAGTCAAGTACCTTAGCCACTATGCTACCAGAGCTCCCTAACAACGGATCTAGAACCCCAAAAAAACAAACTCACTGCCATTGAGTCAATTCCAACACATAGCAACTCCAAAGGTAAGAGTAGAACTGCCCCTAGAAAATTCAGGATCCTCAGTGGAGGATGTTTGTGGAACCAGACTGCATCATCTTTCTCCTGTGGAGCAGGTGGTGGACTCAAACCATAGATCTTTTGCTTAGCAGTTGAATGCTTTAACCACTGCAGCACCAGAGCTCCTAACAGATCTAAAGGCTATAATAACTGATGTTAGTTATGAAACAATGATTTCCTGTCCATCAGGAGAAGAATTTTTTTTTTCCTCTTAAATTTGTATCAGTCTTTATAACAAAGCTACCATCTTCTTAAGCAGTGGTTGTATCAAATTGTGTGTATAATTAGATGAATAGCAAGACTTCTCAAAAGTAGTTTCAAAACCACACATATTCAAAGATCTTCTGGTGTAAAGCAAGATGAATGAAACAAGCTGTAAGAAAACAGGGTATTTTGAATATATTCTCTTATCTTTCTTTAATGGGAAAATAGAACACATCTGTTTATCAAAACTCTAATTCAAAGTCGATTAAGCCATAAGCAAATTTGTAAACTCTTGCAACTATAAGACTAGAGATAGGGAGGGTGCTCAGTGCATACTAGTAGCAGCTCAATGATGTTAACAAAGACCCGAGTTCTTTCCTACTGTGCCTTCTGCTACCTTCAGCATTGGCCTCATTCTTATGTTCACAAGATGGCGGTCAGTGGCCACTGAGGTGGTGGTTGTTTGGTGTCGTTGAGTCAGCTCCAGCTCATAGTGACCCTGTGTACAATGAATGAAACACCGTCTGGTCTTGTGCTTGCCTTACAATCCTTGCTATACCTGAACCCATCAGTGCAGTCACTGTGTCAATCCATCTTGTTGAGGGCCTTCCTCTTTTTCGTTGGCCCTCCACTGAGGATCCTGTATTTTCTCTTCATCTAGCAGAAAAGTATGGGAAACCTTTTCCCCAAACTTGAATATAAATTATTCTCCTTCTTCTATTTGCGAAAATGTAGATTATATATCCTGTATGGGCCAGAAATAAACTTTAGGTGACTGCTACACATCCTTGGCTTAGAATATCATCTACGACTAAAGCTGGAGTTGTGGTCATCTTCTCTGGAGAGAAACTGGGAAAGTCTGCTTACCTGAATAAAATTGGGAAGACTAGATGCAAGATAGGTATCCATTAAGGAAAAAACTACAGGAGATGAAATAACTGCTAGTATCTATCCATTTTTCTGTCTGTCTGTCTAGCTACTACCTTTCATCTAACTCTGTGTGTGTGTGTGTGTGTGTGCTTGTAGATGTGTGTATATGTGCTCAAACTTTTATGAAAATGTTAGACTAACATGAGTTGTGAGCTAAAGATTATTGAGCCAACTGATTCTTCAAGGAACAGAAAACATTTGTAGGGACAACATTAATCAATCATATTATCAGTTGATATGTATAACTTCATTTACTGATTTAAAGTCATCCAGTCTAATGCAATGAAGGAACAAATTGTAAATAACAAGTTATTAAAAATGAAAAAATAGCTCATTTTCTTTTAGTTCAATACTGCTTAGGCATATATAGAGATGAATTGAAATATTCTCATTTCATTGTGAAAATTCAGCTGGTATATAATTTTTCTTTTGTTATAGCTAATAATAATATATTTTTTAGTACTTTGAAATGCATAAGGAAGGTTATCCTTGTTTTAGTATCACCTGAAACCTGTTTAACTTACTCCATTTTATTCTTGGGGACATTTATGTTCAAGGTTCTGTCAAAGCAATCTATTCTTCTTCTTTTTACGTGATGGATCATGGAGAAAAAGAATGGATTCAGTTATGAGAAGCAGTAATAGATTTCTTTAAAACTGACATAAATTTTTCTCCCTGTATAGAATAAAAGAATCAGGAAAAGATAAGTTGAATTTTCCAACAATGAGCCAGCTCTTGTTAAATTTATCTCCCATAAATTGTAGCAAAGCACTTTTTATGTAATGTTTTATTTATGTAATGCAGTGATTTGGAGGTAGTGTTGAGGGATGTGAATACATCATTTCATATGATGCTTCAAATCTTTTTTTCATATGAACTTAAGAATTTTTTTGTAATAGAAAAAATTCAAAATTCCATTAAGTCTCCTTTAAAAAGGTTAGGAAGGAAATAGGTTTCAGTAACCTGGGGTCAAAAGAGTTGCAGGATGGATCCATACTAGTGATGGAATCTGAATATTTTGTTATCAGAAACAAAGGTAAAGTTAAAATGATCAGCAACCTGCAAATGCAGCTGCAGATATGACAGCCTTAAGGGACACCAAAGAGTAAGAAATATACATGAACCATAAGACCTTTGGGGACATAACAGGCTAGGTTCACTGACAATTTCTATGCACCACACATGTCAGCATGGTGACCATATGGATTGATTAAACCATGAGTAGTCCAAATTCTTTTGACTCTGATGGCCCAAAGGGAACCACTGACTTTGAAAAGATGCAATACAGTTAACCAGCTGTAAAGTCCTGAAGGAAGCGGAGCTCAGTCGGGGCTCCATGGCTTGCCAAGCTTATGCCATACCTGTAAGAATGTATTTTATGGTTTACTTGAGCCTGTGATAGCTGAACCAAACAGCCTTCCTGGTAATGTATCTGTGGTGATTTTTTTCCACACCTTTTGCCAAGATAAATTGTGTGATTAGAATGGTGATGATTTGGCTCTTGTATTTCCTGGCATCATTATGGACAAGTTTTGCCCTATGGTCTTTAAGGTGATGCAAATATTCATTGTGGTAGGATAAAAAATCAAGCTGGGAAGTTCTGTGGAGAATACTATTGATGTTTAAGATCCATGATGCCAGCAATATTTTAATTTTCACAATGCTACATTTTCACTGCCTATATTGTCTCATTCAACTCTCAGATTTTTTTTTTTTCTAATATTAAGGAAGTGATGTTGGTAGATTTCTCAAATTATTTATTACATTTAGAAACAAAATGAGAGTAAAAGTAATATGCAAACTCTGAATTTTAGACCCTTTAACCAGCTTACCATCACTCTGAATTCAGATAGTGCTGTCAACAAATGGATTATAAAATGAGATTAAGGGAAGAGATGGCTATATATTTTGCATTTTCTTTTCTGGCTTGGGAAGTTAATTTAGTTAATACATCAAAAGCAACAGACTTCCATGCAACATCTTTTTGGTCCTTGTGGAAAATAATCAGCTCTTCTAGAAAAGGGTTACCAATCTCAAATATTTCTTAAGTATCAGTTTTGTGCATTGCTGTACAGGGATTCAAGTCATAAAACACTGTCTTGTAATGACTTCCTGAAATCTTTGAATAGATGCTTTGATTATACTATTTGTGAAAGATATGGCTGCTAGGTAGTAACCAAATTTTGTTTAATTTTCACTGTCCACAAAATTTCATGGTGAAAGATATCATAGCTTTCAGTTATTTAAAAAAATCTACATTAAATATAATTTAGAAAGTGAGAAAATAGATTAGGGAAATTAGTACACTTAAAAACCACCACAGTGAGATTTTTGTCTCTTTAAAATGCGTACTTCTATAATGATATTTATATTGTACAATTGCATGTGAATGTATATTATACATGATCAATTTATATATGTAGCAAAAGAGATAAAAAAGATATGTTTTAATCATACTACTTGTTAATGCTATATTTATCTTGGTTCAAATACAACTATTTTAATTTTTAAACATTTTTTTCCTCTGGTTTCTTTAAAAATTTCGAGGCAAAGCCTTTTTTTTTTTGAAAATATATTTTATCTTGAGTTTTCTATCTTTATTCTCATTAATTTATATATAAATTTTATAAACAAATGATTATTTTTAACTTGCCTTTTAAAAGTTGACTATTTTAGAGGTCAGGGTGATTGTGAGTCTAAGACATGAATTTAACATATTTTGCAGCAAGTCAAATGTTTCTTCAATGGACTAAATTAAAAGAGTTTACATTTGTATGATGGGAAATTAAGGGAATATGATCTCGCTTCTGCCACATGCTCATTGCAGGTCAACTATTTCATGGTACCTTTCTTAGAGTCCTAGGCTGATAGAGAAATCACCATCTCTTACATTGTCAGTTGCTTTGGTAGTGGGAACAAGAGCCGTGGTGTGTTTCATGTGGGCAATTAAATCCCTGGGTCCAGAAGATACAAATGTCACTTCTGCTCGTCACTTATTGGCCACAATCTCATGGCCCCATCTAGCCACAAGAAGTCCTACAAGTGCAGTCTCACCATGCACCCAGAGTGCCAGCACCAGAAATAACAAATAGCACTAAAGACAATAAAGCATACCATATTGAAACATCAAGTGAATTTTTATTGATGCTGACTGTAGAAAGCCATGTATATTCATTTACTCATTTTTTTTCACTGCTGCTTTTATTCATTTATTCAACAAATATTTATTGATTGCCTACATTGTCTGATAGCAGACATCAGCCTAGATGCTTGGATAAAATTATGAACAAGAAAGAAATGGATCCTGCTTTGTCTAAGTTTACCAACTCTCAAGGGAGACAAATTAGGTAGTAAGAATTGAGCTAACAAATCAATATGCACAATTTTACATTTTTATTTTGTACCTAAAAATTATATTATTATCTGCCATCTGCTATCCAATTTCCTTTCTCTTTCCTCCTCAAGTAGAAGAAACTGTTTTATTAGAGCTGAGTTAAATGGTTACATTTCCTAGACTCTTTTGCAGTTGTTGTTACTGTTGAGTTGGCTCCAAACTCATGGCAACCTCATGTACAACAGAATAAAATGTTGCCTGAGCTATGCCATCTTCATCATGGTTGCTTAGCTCAAGACCATTGTTAGAGCCACTGTGCATAACAAGTGCCTTTGAATCTAGAATGTTCATCTAGCACCATATTGGACAATATTCTGTTCTGACCCACTGGTTTAATTTTTGAATAGTAAGCTTTTGGTTAACTTTTGGAAGTAGATACCCATGCCTTTCTTCTTAGTCTGTCTTAGCCTGGAAGCTTCACTGAAACCTGTCCACCCACCATGACCCTGTTGATATTTGAAACACCAGTGGCATAGCTTCCATCATAACATTCAAGCCACCACATTATGACACATTGACATACAGACATTGCAGTTAGGAGTTGCCAAAAAGATGTAAAGGAAAGTTGTTTGGTAGGACTTCTAGAATAATGCCGTAAGAGTTGGACAGACAACTGGCATGTGCCTCCTTTTGTCCTTTTTCCCCTTTCTGTGTTTTAGACCTAGATTACTTATGTTCAGCAGCAATCTCTAAGGAAAACTTGAAAGTCACTTCTTAATAGAGTTTAGGTTCTTGGTGACAGGGCAGCTGGAATGCCAGCTTTGGACTCCTGACCTGAGGAGAAGTGTGTCCCAAATAGAGGAGAGAGAGAAAGTTATGGTATTTAAACAATACCTCTATTGTCAGATATTGAAGCACCCCATTTCTGAATGTCAAATTGTCATTCATTTCAGTTATTTCTGAGTTTCCCCCCATCCCCTCAAAGTGCTGGGTGCTTACAATGTGTTGAACCTTTGGAGGAAGAATTTTCTGGTGTTGCATTAGATCATTAGCTGATAACGAGGCCATCCCTTGAGATGTCTTCTCTCTAATCTGAAGTGACATGTTTGCCAAGCTTTTTCTAATATACTTCCACATCCCTCTTGGGTCCAAAGGAAGCATTTGACCTCTCTGCATAAATGCTCCCATAGCCACGATGTGTTCTCACCTGCACTGTGCTAGCTAGGTATGAGGAAGCATTATGAAGCTTTCCTCCTTTTCAAACTCTATTCTGGAAAAATGATCAAGTACTCTTTGATGTCAGGGTCCCCAAACATCTGGAAGAAGCCCTTCCATTCTCCTTCCTCACACTTTAGAATGGTGTCATTTATCCTAGTCCTACCAACTTCTTAGAGCTCTGGTGGCGTAGTGCCTAAGGCTTTCGACAGTTAACCAGAAGGCTGGTGGTTCAAACTCACCAGCCACTCCTCAGAAGGAAGGTTGGCCAAACTACTTCCGTAGTGATACTGCCTCAGAAACCCAAGGAGGAGTCGCTATGAGTTGAATCTGACTCAACAGCAGTGCATTGCGTTGCATTCATTACCAATTTCTCATACATCCCTTTTACTTCATTCTTCCTCCTGCCCTTGGACTCTTTAGTCTTTAGAGTTGTGAGTGTGGATGGTGTGAACCAGCAGTCTCATTACTGCACTTTGAAAGTCTTCGATTTTAAAACTCTAAGGCAAATAATTAGACTCTTTTTTTTTTTTAACTGTAGTAATCATCTCTTTAGATATTACATGCCCCACAGTATAGTGGCATTATGGGGGAGAATCAAACCATAACAGAAAATACCTGGAAAAACATATTTATTAATATCTTAAAACAGTGCCCTACCACACATGGAAATTAGACATAAAAATGTGTAAGTAAATTCATAAGTATGGTTGTAGTGAGTATTCTGAAGGAGAAATGTGGAGCTCTGTTGGACTAAATAAGCACTCATACTACAGTCTAATGACTGGGGGAGAAATGAAAAAAATGATGTTTAACTGTAAACAGAAGTATGAGAAAATGTTCACTGATTAGCTCCAGGGAGAAGGTAGGTACAGCAGAGGCAAAGATTCTGCAAAGACAAAGAGCATGGAAGAATTGAAGAACTAAAAGAAATCCAAGGTACTTGAGAGTGAGAGAGAGAGAGGGCACAAGTTAGGGCTGCCCAGACAAATCCTATTCCAATCTTGCAGGATTATATAGTTGCATTGTGGTAAATTGTAGTCAATGTCATAAGGCAAAGTGTATGTGAATATTAATCTTAATCCTTAATACTAAGGAGCCAGATATTCAAAGCCTTACATTGGTAACATTACTCAGTGGGATGTCCAACAAATTACTTTCCTTAAAATGTGCCTAGGTGGCACAAATGGTTTGTTTTTGAATGCTAACCTAAAGGTTGGTGGTTCAAACCCACCCACTGGTGCCACAGAAGGGAAGACCTAGTGATCTGCTTCTGTGAAGATTACAGCCAAGGTAACCTGATGGGCCAGTTCTACCCTGTAACACATGAGGTTGCCATGAGTCAGAACTGACTCAATAGCAATTAACAACAACATTTTCACCAAAGTGTGGTAGGGGAAAATAAGTGTGGATATGAGATCTGTTAGGAGGATATATTATCCTATGAAGGATAATAGGAGATGGCAGTGGATACAGAAAGACACAAACATGTGAAAGATTTGGGGTAGACAGAGGGAGCCAGTAGTTGGACTTGTGGGCTCAGGACCATGGTCACAGGGGACATCAAGCTCAATTGGCATAACATATTATACAAAACATTGTTCCACATCCTACTTTGGTGAGTAGCGACTGAGATCTTAAAAGCTTGCAAACAGCCATCTAGATGCAACAATGGGTCTCTCCTCATCCAGAGCAAAAAGAAATGAAGAAAATCAATGATTCATGGAAAAAATTAGTCCAAGTGACTAGCAGACAATGTGGTCCTCAGCCTGTACAACTGTGAGACCAGAAGAACTAGATGGTGCCCAGCTACCACTGTCAACCACTTGGAGGGGGTTCTCTGTAGGAAATCCTGGATAGAGTGGGAAAACAATGTGGAAGAAAACTCAAATCATTTGGGAAAAAAAAAAAAAAAAAAAGGGGAGCAGTTTTGCTAGTCTGATAGAGCCTGACGGAACCTCTGAGACTATGGCCCCTAGCCACCCTTCAGGTCTGGAATTGAACCCATTCCTGTGGCTTCCAGGCAAACAAAAGACAGGCATATGAG
>NW_006922017.1:1137408-1156078 GCF_000298275.1 Orycteropus afer afer
CAGAGGAGATGTTTATATTCACATAAGAGGAGTGGAAAGGAAGAAAGCCCCAAGGAGATGGGGTATTTGAAATCTGGATGGAGAAGTAGCTGGAGCAGTGGGCAGGAAACTAGGAAAGAGGCGTCATAGAAACCAGGACTTAAGCAGTGACCAATTGTATTGAATATAAATGAAATGTCAAAAGAGGTGGGAACTGAAACTTTCCCATTAGATTTTAGAAACACTGAAGAGAATTTTCACTGAAGAAATGGGATAAAATGTCAGACTGTAGAAGACTGAGGCACAAATGAGAAATAAAAGGTACAGTACTACTGTACTGTCATTTTTCCTGATTTCAATATTTGTCTGTGCATGTGAGAAGAGGCATGTTGGAGATATGTTTTTGTTGTTGGCTACTGTCAAGTCAATGCCACTTCATGGGCTTGGATGGTTGCAATTCATAGAGTTGTCATTAGCTGATTATCTGAAGTCAATTGTCTAGTTTTTCTTAGTCTGTAAGCTCCACTAAAATTTCCAGCATCATATCAACATACAAGCCTCTGCTGGCAGATGGGGCAGGATGTGGTGGTGTGGCTACACAAGAGATACATTTACCAGGAATTGAACCGGAGTCTCCCACATGAAAGGCAAGAATTCTACCACTGAACCATCATTGTCTCTGAGAAGAGATACAGGCATAGGGGTGTGTGAGTGTGTGTGTGTGTGTGTGCGTGCACACGTACACTGGTGCACGGACACCTAAAACTACCTCTTTTTTAATGCCATGAGGATAGTGATTAGATGTTATTTCACAGGAGTAGAGTATAGTGTAGAATCATTTTGTGACTCAAATAAATCTGAAAGAATGACTACTCTCTTGATCATTGAATTTGTATGAATATTGTAATATAGGCCATCTTTACTAAACTGAATGTTTTTGCTCTGGAAGACCAAGATTTGGACTAAAGACTTATTTTGAACCCATCTATCTTTTTTTCCAGTAATATTTTCTTGTTTTAATGAAAAAATTTCCATAACATTTTCTTGCTTGTTTCCTCAAATTTGGTCTTATTTGCAATATTCTGTGAGTAGGTAGATTGCTTTTTTTTAGAAATATAAGTTGAATTTGGATTAGAGAAACAGAAATAAAAATGGAAAATTCACATAATTGCAAGTAAGATATCTACTAATTTTCCTCGAATATGGATGTCAGGTCTAATTGTTAAAAATGAAACAATACAGCTCATTCATTGCAGATGAATTATAAAATCCACTTAAGAGTACGCTAAAATAGTGTCAAGGAGGTGATGAGAAGCCTGAGTTTTAATTTCTCGGGAGGAAGACATTTGAACCACCCCCCAAAGAATATAATTGTAAGAAAGCACAAAGGGTAGAAAGAGAGGAAAATGAAAGCAAAGAAAAGCAGGGCTATTTTAAAACATATCATCAATGTCTCAGGAGAAATGTTTCTTCCTTTATCTGGTTAATCGGCTTATGAATTATGCAGCAACCTTCTTATTTGACTTTAAAATACTTAGTCCCAACTTCAAGTTTTGGGACCTGAGTCAGACAGAAGTGATTTTGCAATAAAATCTTTCTTGGGCATCAACTTTCTTCCTAGAACTATAGAATGTTAGAACTGTTAGGAACCTTGGCGATCATGTTGTCATGCGGAGTGATCCTCCTTTTTGGAATAAAAACTCAGAATCAAAACTAATAAAAGGCAAAGAGTATTTAATCATTTGATAAATATTTTCCTTTAGTCTACGAACTGCTTCATAGACTCTTTATGTCCTTGAAGATTGCAAGGCCTTAAGAAAGCACTTGGCATAAATAAGTTTGTCTCAAATTAATTGTCTTTTGCCTGCAATTGAGAGAAACTTCCAGCAATTAATTTAGAACATAGCAAAGATAAAATTCAACTTTTAGTCTGCACATTAAAAATATTATTGTAAACAAGTAACATGTGTAATGTGCAAATGGGTGCCGGCACTAAGTAGTAGTAACAAAAGCCAAATCTACGGGAGAAATTCCTATCATGAATTCTCAAAATGACCAGCAGATGGGAGCCAAAATTACTGCCAAGGAGCTTCTGATTAGAAGGAAAAAGAAAGAGATCATAAGAATCATCTAAAATTCTCATGGAATATTCATTTATGTAAAAAAAAAAAAAAAAAAATACTGAATGTAAGTTATCTTGGTTGTGAGGACCCAAACGCAGACCTGCAATGAAGACATTGATCAGAAATTACAATGTAGTGTTTCATAGTTTGAGAGAAATATAAAAGTATATAGCTCACTGTACACCAAAGTTTAATTATCAAAATAACTTTGAGTGCTCCTCACCAAAGTGGAATTAATAGCACATAGCCCTCCTGAAATGTTCCTCTTTTTATATATAGATTTTAATATTTCAACTCTTATTTTTTATATGTAATTTTATGATGCACACTGTATGTCTTCCCACATACCCAATTATATTTCAAAAGCATTGAAATACTTTTAATACATTTTGTTTGCTTTCTTTGCTTATTCACTCTTTTAACAAAGAAATATGAATAGAGTTCTGTGAAATTAATTTTAAAAAGTATAGGCATTTGGATTGTTATTAATACAAAGAGTAAAACATTTTCAATACTAAGTCACAAAACTGACAACTAATCATAGTTCATTTTTTTCAATCATTGAAGATTAAATTGCACAATTTTTTCTCCACTGTGCTTTATAACTTTTAGTTCAGGAAACAGTAAAAATCACATTTTGTTTGTGGTACTAAGTCTATTTAACTTCGAACCTTAGAATAATTTTATTTTCTCCCATTAAATGCTTAATGAATTTCCAGAATAAAATTTTAAGTATATTAATATGCCAAATATTGATTTTTTGTTAATACCTTGCTGTTGTTGTCATGTGCATCAAGTTAGCCCCAACTGATAGCGACCCCTCCTTGGGTTTCAGAGGTGGTATCACTACGGATAGTAGATTGCCCACCCTTCCTTCCAGGAGTGGCTTGTGGGTTTGAACCGCCAGCCTTCTGGTTAGCAGTCAATACCTTGTTGTTGTTGTTGTTGTTGTTATGTGCCGTTGAGTCAGACCTGACCCATAGCAACCCCTCCTTGGGTTTCCAGGGCAGTATCACTACGGAAGTAGATTGCCCCATCTTCCTTCCGGGGAGTGGCTGGTGGGTTTGAACCGCCGGCCTTCTGGTTAGCAGTCAAGTGCCTTAGCCACTACTCTACCAGAGCTCCCAGTCAATACCTTAAGACTGTCTAAATCACATTGATACATTTGGCAGATCTGAAAACCAGTTGATCTGTACTTTATTATCTGCTCAGTATTAGGACTATAAATTACTCTGTTGTTCAAAGAAGAATTATATCTTTCAACTCTATGTTATCATTATAAAACATCTAATTATGTGAAGAAGACTTTGAAAGATTCAGGTATTTTTTCCTGCATATATGACACAATTATATTTTCTCTTTCACTGTTAAGATTGCATGCTTAAATTCTAGTAGTCTCACATCCATGTGTGTCCACAGTGAGAAAATTTTAAGAAAGAAAAATGCTGTTTGGTTAATACTGAAAGAATGTCAGTGTCCGAGTTGACCTTGTATCTTGTTGGTCCTCCTGTTTCCTGGGGTAGGATGGATGAGAAAATGGGGAAGGTTAGAATCCCCATATGGGTCTGACAGACTGCTGGGCTAACAGAAAATTTCGCCTTTGGGCTCATTTAAGAAAATACTCAATTTACCTACAGAGAACGCTTTCAGTATCACCTTCATTACTATTAAGTAGTTGCAGGAAAAGATGAGGGTAGCAGAAAGGGAAAGGGTGAATGTTCTCTGGGGGAATAGAGGAATTTCCTGTTTTATGACCTCCACAAGAATCGTCCATTTTCCTACTTCATATTTCTTATATTTGTCAGAAGGTGGGAATGAGGTCATTGAGGGGGAAAAAAAGAGAGAGAATGAGAAGAATTAAGGGAACAAGGAAGAAGAAAAACTGTAGTTAAGCAGAGCAGTGGTGAGCTAGTGGAAGAGAGTCCGTTCTTCCCTCTTGAGACAACACAGTTTGACTTATAGGGTCTATTTCAGTCTTAGCAGAGATTTACTGACAGATCCTTGCCAAATAAAATCAATTAATTCTATAAGCTTTTTTTTTCTCTTGGTAAAATATTATTGTTAGTATTTATGAATTACAATAAGGGTTTCATGAACATAAAGCTATGAATATTTCATGAAGGTCTTGAGATATTTAGATCTAAGTGTGTGTTAACAAATACAGCCAACTCTCAAATACCACTTAGTGGGTTATGTGTGGAGACCTTAATTCTGGACTGTTATCCCCTTACCACATAACATATTTCTGAGCTGTCTCCCTTCACAAGTTAGTCAACTTAAGGAAAGCACTCTAATTTAATTTTAGTTTGGGCAGAAAATCTCATGCCATGAGGGTTGGGATAAAAGGGGGTGGTGAGTAGTGTGGTGGAACAGCTTTGGGTGTTTTTTTTTTAATCATCAACCCTAGACTACTGAGCATCTGCTCTGTGCTAGGGAATAAAAATATGAATAATAGAGGAAGTCCAGTGTGGTTACAAGTTAAGGCTTTGGGGCTGGATTGACTGGACTTGAATCCTGGATTTGAATTTCTGTACTAGTTTTCCCTGAGTAGCAAAAATGGTTAAGCACTTGACTACTTGCAGAAGGGCTGGCAGTTCACACCTAGCCAGAGGCACCTCAGAAGGCAGGCCTGCATCTGTTTGCAAAAGGCCACAGCCTTGAAAGTTCTATGGAGTAGTTCTACTCTGTACGTATGTGGTCACCATGGGTTGGGATTAACTTAATGGCAACAGCAACAACAGCCTTGGACATGTGACTTACTCTCTCCTACTTGTTTTCTTACCTATATGATGGAGATATTAACTAATTCAGAGAATCGCTTGGAAAAAAACAAATGAGTAAAGCACTTTGAGCAGTGCCTGGCACACACTATTCATTTAGTACATGTTGAAGATCCAGCCTCTGTTCTTTAGGATGTTAACACCAGGTTTTGAAGAAGATTTCATGCTAAGTCAAGGATTTGTAATTCTAGCCTGAAAAAAATATATTGGTACACAATTTGTAGGTCTCTAGTCTGAGTTCAAGGAGCTCTGGTGGCACAGTGTCTGTTCTGGTTACCTAGTGCTGCTCTGACAAAAATATACAACAAATGAGATGGCTTTACTAAACAGCACTTTATTCTTACAATTTGGAGGCTTTACATCTGAGTTCAAAGTGCCTGGCTCTAGGGGCTGGGTGAAAGACCCTCAACCTTGGTGTCCAGCTCTGCCTCTTGCTCCCGGCCCACTGGAGCTAGAGGCATTTCTTCACTCAGACAGCTGCTGGCTGCTGAGGCTGACAAACCCAAGGTTGACAAGTAAAAAGGTGTAGTCCTGATGTTATCAAGCCACAGGCAGAGCACAGCATGCTGTTGAACAACGACAGGGCCACACGGTCCAAGCATGCCATAAGCTAGAGACCATTCCCCAAGGCTTCTGCAGGAAGCAGACCACATTCCCAAGGCAACTATTCAGCTGCTTACAATAGACTCCACCACGGAGCTGATTACCAGTCTCATCATGGGGAATACGACATCCAGCTGCCCAGCCATTCAACCAGGCCCAGCCAAGTTGACCCACAAACTGAACTACCACAGTGTCTAAGGCATTGGACTGCTAACCAGAGATTGTGTTCAAACCCACCAGCTGCTCCATGGAAGGAAGATAGGGCAATCTACTTCCATAAAGTTTACTGCCTTGGAAACCCAATAGGGGTTGCTATGAGTCAGAGTGTAATCGATGGCAGTAAATTTAGTTTTGGTTGAGTCTGGGTCCAGAGTTCTGGTAGTTAAAACATTTGGCTGCTAACCAAAAAGTCAGTGGTTTGAAACCACTAGCTGCTCTGTGATAAAAGATGAAGCAGCCTGCTTTTGTAAAGATTTTTAGCCTTGGAAACCATGTGAGACAGTTCTACTCTGTCCTATAAAGATCACTATGAGTCAGAATCAATTGGATAGCAATTTTTTTTTTTTTTTTTTCTCATCTGAGTTGCAACCTCAGAAGATAATTGCCCATGGAACTCTAGTTAAGGTTTTGTAATTTTATGATCTCTCTTTAAGGACATGAAAGAATTTAGTTTTATGTCCTTAGCTTTTGCCCTTTGTAGTCCACCCAAGATTCTGTTTGATTATTACTAGTTTCCATCGACCAACTATGACTCATAGAGACCCTGACTCCTGGCCACCCATGTGTATCATAGTAGAACAGTACTTAGGGTTTTCAGTGGTTCATTTTTCCAAAGTCAATCTTCAGGGCTTTCTTCCAAAGTACCCCTGGTGGACTCAAGTTTCTAGCCTTTTTGTTAGCAGCCAAGGGAGCTAACCATTTGCATTCTTCAGAGAATTTTTAGTTATTAGAAATTCCTTTATCTTATCAATTATTTTTAAAGTTTTATGTTTACTCTATTTTTACCTACCATCACTTTTTTCCTGTTTCTCAAATTACTATTCATATCTTTTATATTTTATTCCTATTTAAAAAGTTTAGTTTCTTTATTTAGAGAATCTTGGGAATTTCTTGATCCTCATACAATATGTTATATGCCTTTGGCATATACTAGTGAGTAGAAACTCTCTATGTAATGCAGCTGGCTCCAGGGTAGTGACTGCGGCACACCGAGGTGGGGTTTGTCAATGATGCCCTAAGTACAAACTCTTTCTCCCACCGGGATCCCTGGATTACTGTACATGCTCCTGCTGTCCTCTCTACTTCAGAAGGTAAGAGTCTGAAGAAGCTGCCAGAGTATTTCTTTGTAGAATACCAACTCATCCTGTTATTTCTCTTCTCAAATATCACTCATGGCTTCACAATTCCAGCACAAAGGACATATAATAAGAGGCTTTGCCCTCTTACTCTGTTTTTCCTATCCTCAGTCTCCTACTTTCATTGTCAGTCTTCTGTATCTAATTTTCTGGCTTCTCTACTATTTTCTGATCATACAAGAATCAGAACTTCCATGTGTCCCATTGCCCTCAGGTATAAGTTAAGTGAACATGCTAGTTGTGAAGTGGGGAGGAGCATTAATTTAGGAATCTATTATTTGGAAGATTTGATTAATATGTATTACAATGGGATTATGTACCTGAGACTAAGAATACTTTTACAAATATGAGAATTGATTCCCAGAATCTACCCTGCTGATTAAATAGCATTGAGGTGTGATGTGTGTTTGTGATATCTATCACACTTTCATTTTCTTTACTCAGTAGCCCTTCTGCAAGCTTAAATTTTATATTTTACTATGAGAGGTATATTTAAAGAAAGTAAATCTATTAACTAATACATATTTACTGAGCCATTATTATGTGGAAATACTTTTTTAAGAGTTATGGTGAGTATAATATGGGATACTTCCTTCCCTAAAGGAACTTAGAGCCTACTAGAGTTCAAAATGAGGTTTGTGTAGGTTCACTTGGGGATTATGGGTGAATAGTTGAAGGATATGTTGGGAAAACCTAGGCATTTAGGTAAGTAGAAACCGCTTGTTAATTTACTCAGCACTCAGATTTCCCCACTTTAGCAATGAAGTTTGAATTTCTTTCCTTTTAGCCTAAAACTCCTCTATCTCAGTGCTTAATCTTTACTCATGCCTCTTGGCATTAAGAAACAGCCAATATTTGTCTAAAATTAAGGATTGAGAAATCAATGCTTTAAAAAAGTGCATAGTAACCAATCTTCTAAGGCATTTACTCACGTTCAGAATCACTTCTCTTTGAATCAATGCAAAAGATCTAGGATTAATACCCCAGGAATTCCAGTAAGAGTCTGGGTTGATTTTGGCACTCCCTGTACCTCAGGGAAGTCAGGGGATAGGGAAAAGGAATCTTAGTATTTCAAATCCTTTAGAAGTCATTTTCACCCAATTTCAATTCTCCTTTGAGGTCTCCTCATTAATGTAAGTTGTGCATATGACTCTTGGCAGAGGCAAAGACAATGCCCTCGAGTCGGATCCGACTCATAGCAACTCCTTGGGTTTCTGAGGTGGTATCACTATGGAAGTAGATTGCCCAACCTTCCTTCTGAGGAGTGGCTGGCGGGTTTGAACTGTCAGTCTTCTGGTTTGAAGTCAAGTGCCTTAGGCACTATGCCACCAGAGCTCCTATATGACTCTTAGTTTTTCTCAATGTCTAAAATAATAACTATAGGAATATACACACACTCCTCCCAAGGACAACTTTCATTAATTCTCATAGATAATGCAGGTTAAGCCAGGAGTCCCAAATTCAGGTGTATTCAGGGGCCAGGTAGGAAACTCAAGTTTTAGGGAGAGATGGGGACTGTGGTGACCTCTGCAGTCCCCAATGGTTCATTATCACATGAGAGTGAGGTTCCAATGTTGCATACAGTCTGATTTAAGTCAATAGGATCCAGAAATCAAGTAATTTTAAAATTAAACTCAAAGAATTTAAAGTGTTCATAGTTAACTGAAAATTAAAATAAAACAATGCTATGAGGTCCCTTTCATGACATGCCTGAGAGCCAGGAAGGGCCATCTTTTTAGTACTTTATATTACATAAGGATACCAATAGGCATTTTCTTTACTATGTCATACTTATCAAAGTTGCCTATCTCACAAGGAAGATATGTAAATATGCAGAGGGCCTTTTCTTCATCCTCCTTGCCACTTTAGGAATCTTTCCAGGGCTTCAGGAAATCAGACCCAGCACATTACGAGGCCATATATCTCTCAGCAACTGCTCCCTTAGTGACATGAAGACCTTTTCCAGTTCCAGTTGCCATGAAGTTGATTCCCACTCCTGGCAGCTCCACATGTGTTCAGAGTAAAACTGTGCTCCATAGGATTTTGATTTTTTGGAAGTAGACCACTGGACCTTCTCAGGGGCCTCGGGATAGACTTGAACTTTCATCCTTTCAGCTAATGACTGTGTTGACTGTTTTTACCCCAGGGATTCATGAAGACCATTTTTGTTGGCTTCTGTGGAGTTGGGCTCTCAACTCATAGCAATCCCATGAACAACAGAATGAACTGCAGGCCATTGTGATCCATAAGATTTTTATTGGCTGATTTTCAGAAGTAGACCAAAAGGCCTTTTTTTCTGCTCCATCTTATTCAGGAAACTCCTCTGAAACCTCTTCAACATCATGTTGTTGTTGTTGTTATGTGCCGTCGAGTTGGACTCGATTCATAGCAACCCCTCCTTGGGTTTCTAAGGCAGTATCACTACGGAAGTAGGTTGACCTTCCAAGGAGTGGCTGGTGGGTTCACCGATAAATGGGTGGTGGGTATGCCCGTGAGGTGCACTGGCCAGAAATCAAAGCCTTTTTTTAACATGGACTAAAACATTCTCACAGAAGGAATGTCTTCCTCCCATCCCCTATTAGAAGTGGTGATGGGGAAACTGTTAATGGTAGTTTCATTATTTCAGTAAGTAAAGAGATCTTTTATTAAACATACCAAATTATACATTAAAAAGGACATTGACCCTTAAGATAATTTCCTTAAAAAAACTACACTCATTTTATTAGAGATGTTGCTATTATTCAAATAACATATTTAATTCTCCTTTCCACATTGCTTTCTAAAACTCACATAAGAAAATTAGTTAATTAGAATTACACTTTGTTTTTAAGCAAAAATATCATTAGCCAAATTAATATCTACTTTTTTTTTTAACAACTTTTGGGTAAAATGCAAATTTAAACTTATTCTTCAAGAAAAAACTTCCCACCACTAGCATTGTTAAAATAATGCACATGGTTGTTGTTGTTTGTTGTTATGTGCCATCGAGTTGGACCCGACTCACAGCGACCTCTCCTTGGGTTTCCAAGGCAATATCACTATGGAAGTAGATTACCCAATTTTCCTTCTGAGGAGTGGTTGGTGGGTTTGAACAACCAGCCTTCTGGTTAGCAGTCAAGTGCTTTAGGTACTATGCTACCAGAGCTCCTAATGCACATGGCTAGGTTGCTTAAATATTTTAAGCCATTGGAATACATACATAGTATGCAAAATGAATGCTTTGAAGGAGTTTTGAAGAAGTGAAAGTTCTTGCTGTATTTGTTTGGAAATCCATCTTGTTACCTTAAAGCTGGAGTCAGAAACTTAGAGCATTCATTTTGTGAATGGGTTGGGCAGAAGATATCAGGAAATGCAATAAATTAACGAAGGAGTCTCTAGCTAGATGTTGTCAGGGAGGCATCTGGGGTCTTGTTGCCAGATCTCTGATGTTTCAATGTGCCCAAAGGATTCAGGGGAGACTGTGACTTGGGGTGTGACTGATATGGTTGGTGTATGTGTTTTCAGTCATATGATGATCAGAACAAGAGAGGAGACTGTGAATGTGCCATGCACTTGAGAATTGTACCTGTGAAAGGAAGCAAATAAATTAGGATGGTAGCATTGTCCAATGATTTTTTTAAAAAGTGGAAATAAGAGGGAAGAAAAGAATTCTAAGGGAAGGACACAGTGGAGAAAAAATGGCATAAGTGTTGTGGAAAGCGGCACTAACTGAGGAAATGTGAAGCCTGGCAACTTGGAAAGGATGAGGTAAAAGATGCAGAAAGAAGAGAAAGTTGGGTGAATGAGGAAAGAGATTTCATCCTCAGGGAAAGAGATTTATTGTGATAGAGTGAGAAGATCAATTATTTGGATAAAAATAGAAAACACACTCATCAAATTTGTGCAGTCTGTGAGGGGTAGCTAATATGATTGATAATAGAGTCAAGAGTCAAAAAGTCATATTGGAATGTGGGAATGATGAATTGAAACAAACAAAGTGAAGTTTAGTGGTGATAAATGTAAAAATTTCCCTTTATACTAAAATAAATCATTTAAAGTACAGAATGGAGGAGAAACGACTTAACACCACTTCATGTAAAAACACTGAAGTTTTCCTTCATAAAAAGCTTGCATATTAATGAAGCCAGACCAGTAGAATGATTGCTTCAAAGCTAGTGCAATTCTAGGTTTAATGAATAGGGAGAGTCTAGGGTCCATCTCAGGAGAATATATATTCTAAAATTGGGCTGGTGGGAACAATCTGTAGTTGGGACACTAATTAAATATATTATGATATTTACTCACCATGAAAGATTCTGCAGTTATGAAAAAGAATGAGGAAGCTCTCTGTTCACAAACTGGAAAAGAATTTGAAGATACACTGTTAAACAAATAAGCAAAAAATACACCATAGAATATATAGATACTTTTTATCTATAAAATGGGGAGAATAAGACTGTACAGTCATATATAGCCAGGACCGATGGCTGGAACAGGTGAGGGTGAGAGCTCCCAGGCAGCTGCAGGAGCTAGGGCCATCTGCTGGAACAGGTAAGGGGGAGAGCCCCCAGGCAGGAAGTGAGAGCTGATAGTGCCTAAGGCACTTGACTGCAAACCAGAAGGCTGGTGGTTCAAATCCACCAGCCACTCCTTGGAAGGAAGGTTGGGCAATCTACTTCCATAGTGATAGTACCTTGGAAACCCAAGGAGGGGTTGCTATGAATCGGGTGGACTCGACAGCACACAACAACAACAACAACAATAACAAGGGAGATGAATTTGTCTGTCAGTTTGTTATACTGTGGTGGCTCTCATGTTGCTGTGAGGAGGGAGGCTGTGCCACCAGTGTTTCAAATGTCAGCAGGGTTATACATGGTGGACGGGTTTAAGTTGAACTTCCAGACTGAGACAGACTTGGAAGAAGGAAGAGGCCATCTACTCCTCAAAGAATTGGCCAGTGAAAACCTTATGAATTGCAGTGAAACACTGTCTGATATATTACTGGACAACTTTATGAATAGCCCTGAAACACTGTCTGATACAGTGCTGGAAGATGAGCCCCTCAGGTCCAAAGGCACTCAAAATTGGACTGGGAAAGAGCTGCCTCATCAGAGTAGAGCTGACCTTAATGATATGGACAAAACAGTGTTTTCAGGACCTCCATTTGCTGATGTGGCATGACTCAAAATGAGAAGAAACAGCTGCAAATGTCCATTAATAATCGGAACATGGAATGCACAAATTATGAATCTAGGAAAATTGGAACCTGTCAAAAATGAAATGGAATGCATAAAGATTGATATCCTAGGCATTGGTGAGCTTAAATGGACTGGTTTTGGTTGTTTTGAATCAGACAACCATATGATTTACTATGCTAGGAATGACAAGTTGAACAGGAATGGCATGACATTCATCATCACATAGAATGTTTCAAAATCTATCCTGAAATAGAATGCTGTCAGTGATAGCATAATATCCATACACCTGTAAGGAAGACCAGTTAATACAACTATTATTCAAATTTATACATCAACCACCAAAGCCAAAGATGAGGAAATTGAAGATTTTTACTAACCTCCGCAGTCTGAATTTGACCTAACATGCAATCAAGATGTGCTGATTATTACTGATGATTGGAAAGCAGAAGTTGGAAACAAAGAAGAATCACCAGTAGTTGGAAAAATTGGCCTTGTTGATAGAAATAACCTGGGAGATGTCATGATAGAATTTTGCAAGACCAAAGACTTATTCATTGCAAATACCTATTTTTCAAAACACAAATGGTGGCTATACACATGGACTTCACCAGATGGAGTACACAGGAATCAGATTGATTACATCTGTGATAAGGGGCAATGGAAAAGGTCAATATCTTCAGCCAAACCAAGTCCAGGAGCTGATTGTGGAACAGACCATCATATGCAAGTTCAATTTGAAATTGATGACAATTAAAACAAGTCCGTAAGACCCAGAATATGACCTTGAATATATCCCTCCTGAATTTAGAGACCATCTAAAGAAAAGATTTGATGCACTGAACACCAATGACTGAAAGTCAGAGGAACTGTGAGATGACATCAAGAACATCATCCATGAAGAAAGCAATTAAAAAAACAGGGAAGGAAGAAAAGACCAAAACAGATGTCAGAAAAAAGACAACTTGCCCTTGAACGAAGAGTAGCTAAAGCAAATGGAAGAAATGACAAAATAAGACAGCTGAACAGAAGATTTCACAGGCCAGCTCAAGAAGACAAAGTCAATTATCATAATGAAATAATGCAAAGACCTGGAGCTAGCAAACCAAAAGGAAGAACATGCTCAGCATTTCTCAAGCAGAAAGAACTGAAGAAAAAATTTAAGTCTCTAGTTGCAATATTGAAAGATTTTATGGACAATACATTGAATGATGCAGAAAACATCAAAAGAAGATGGAAGGTATACACAGTCACTGTACCAAAAAGAATTTGTCAATATTCATTGATTTCAGGAGGTGGCATATGATCAAGAACCAATGGTATTGAAGGAAGAAGTCAAAGGCGCACTGAAGGAAGTGGCAAAAAACAAGGCTCCAGGAATTGATGGAATGCCAATGAGATGTTTCAACAAACAGATGCCCCATTGGAGGCACTCACTTGGCTATGCCAAGAGATTTAGAAGACAGCTAGCTAGCCAGCTGACTGGAAGAGATCCATATTTGTACCCATTCCAAAGAAAGGTGATCTCACAGAATGTGGAAATTATCAAATAATATCATTAATATCACACACAATAAAATCTTACCGAAGATAATACAAAAATGGTTGCAGCAGTATATTGACAGAGAACTTTCAGAAATGCAAGCTGGATTCAGAAGAAGACATGGATTATTATTGCTGATGTCAGATGGATCTTGGCTGAAAGCAAAGAATACCAGAAAGATGTTTATTTGTGTTTTATTGACTATGCAAAAGCTTTCGATTGTGTGGATCATAACAAATTATGGATAACATTGAGAAGAATGGGAATTCCAGAATGCTTAACTACTCATGAGGAACCTGTACGTAGACCAAGTGGCTGTTGTTTGAACAGAACAAGGGGACACTGCATGGTTTAAAATCAAGAAGGGAGTGCGTCAGAGTTGTATCCTTTCACCATACTTATTCAATCTTTATGCTGAGCAGATAATCCAAGAAGCTGGAGTATATGAAGAAGAGCTTGGCATTAGGATTGGAGGAAGACTCATTAACAACCTGTGATATGCTGATGATACAACTTTGCTTGTTGAAGGTGAGGATGACTTGAAGCACTTACTGATGAAGGCTAAAGACTACAGTCTGTAGTATGATTATATCTCAATATAAAGAAAACAAAAATCCTCACAACTGGACCAATAAGCAGCCCCACGATAAATGAGGAAAAAATTGAAGTTGTCAATGGCTTCATATCAATTGGCTGTACAATCAACACTAATAGAAGCAGCAGTCATGACATCAGATGACGTATTACACTGGGCAAATCTGCTGCAAAAGGCCTTTTTCAAGAGCTGAGGAGCAAAGATGTCTGCTTGATGACGATAGTGCACCTAAACCAAGCCATGGTGTTTTCAATCGCCTCATATGCATGTGAGAGTTGAATAGTGAATAAGGAAGACCAAGGAACAGTCAATGCTTTTAAGTTGTGGTGTTGGTGAAGAATGCTGCAAGTACCATGGACTGCTAAAATGATTAACAAGTCTGTCCTGAAAGAAGTACAGCTGGAATGCCCCTTGGAAGTGAGAATGCCCAGACTTCGTCACATCTACTTTGGCCATGTTGTAAGAAGGGACCATTCCCTGGAGAAGGATATCATGCTTGGTAAAATGGGGAGTCAACAAAAAAGGGGAAGGCCCTCAACAAGATGGATTGACATAGTGGCTACAACAATGGGCTCAGGTATAGCAATGATCGTGTGGCTGGCACAGGACCAGGCAGTGTTTCATTCTGCTGTTCATAGGGTTGCTAGGACCTCTGGTAGCATAGTGACTAAGGCACTTGACTGCTAACCAGAAGGCTGGCGGTTCAAACTCACCAGCCACTCCTCAGAAGGAAGTTGGGCAATCCTACTTCCGTAGTGACACTGCCTCGGAAACCCAAGGAGGGGTTGCTATGAGTCGGGGCTGACTTGACGGCAAATAACAACAAAAACAACATGAGTCAGAGACTACTCGAAGTCACCTAACAACAACAATCATATTTGTTTTTATTTTCATGAAGAAAACCAACGTAATGAAAAGGGAGTTAATAAAAGTTGTTACCTATAGGAGATAGAACAAGAACCAAGTGGCAAAGTATAAGGGAATGAGTGAGGTCCTCAATATATACTTTAAATTTTATTTTTATTTTGGACAATGTGAAAATATTGCTAATTTAAAAATGCCTAGATCTTAAATGGGTCTGCTGTGGCGTGGGCTGGAATTTACAATGGAGAATACAAAATCCAGGAAAACCAGCCAAAATTATATTCTTCCCAATGGCAGGGCTCACACTTTATTTATCTTTTCTACTCCATAGTATCTACATTAAAAATTGTCATGTATCAATTAAATTTTATCAATTAAATGTTTATTGAGCAAAATGCACAAATGGACAAGTATGAATGTGAATAATATGGTATGGTGCAGTGAATTATTTATTATGGTCCTTCTAGTCATTCATGGTCTTGTTGTGACTCGTACAAAATGATTGTGTGGGACTATGCAAATAAGGTGCTTGTGGCCCACCAAGGGGATTGAAGAGCAGTGCTAATAATTCAAGTAAGGTACATGACATCCTTGTGTGATTGGGATCATGCAAAAAGGGTGCATGGAACCCTAATGAGATTGGTCAGTTTGTCTAGGGCTCCAAAATGGTTCAAAACAGTTTAGTCATGACCAATAGAAATAAGGGCAGTGTACATGTTGCATTGTAACCAAATCTCTTGTGCATTTGATTTCCTGGAGTAGGAAATAAGTAGTGTTTCCATATTCAAAGATGGTGTGGCAGTTAAGGTCATGTGTCAACTTGGCAGGGCCTGGTTTTGAGTGGCTAGGCAGCTGCTTGTAGTATTCCCCATGATGAGACTGGTACTCAACTCCATGGTGCAGTCTACTGTGAGCAGCTGAGTAGCTGCCTTAGGGATGTGGTCTGTTTCCAGTATATAGGGAGAGGCTTTAGGAATGGTCTACAGCTTTTGGCACACTTGAATTGTTCATGTAGCTGAGTTGTTATTTAGCAGCTTGCCACATTGTCTGCCGATCTTGAGACTCTTAATGGACTTGAATCAATGGCCTGCTGTGTAGCTTGGTAATATCGGGGCAGTACCCTTTTATTTGTCAACCTTGGGTTTGTCAGCCTCAGCAGCCAGCAGCTGCTTGAGTTAAGAAAGCCTCCAGCTTCAGTGGGCTGGGAGCAAGAGGCAGAGCTGAAGCCCAAGGTAAAGGGGCCTTCACACAGCCCCTAGAGCCTCGCACTTAGAAGTTGGACTTCTAGTCTCCAAAACTATAAGAGAATAAACTGTTTGTTAAAGCCACCCCATTTGTGGTATATTATCTGTTAGAGCAGCACAAGGTAACTAAAACAGATGGCAAGTGACCGCTGTACAACACAGATTCAAAGCAGTGTGGTCAGCTGCCAGTTTTGAGTGAGGCACCACTGCCTGTTTTCTACTCAGGTCAAATTCCAACATGTGAGAGATTTGATTGCTATGCAATGCATATGCTGCCCTTGTTTCTGTTGGCCATGACTGAACTGTTTTGAATTGGTTCAACATCTTGGTTTTACCATCTTACTAGGCTTGAAACAAGTCATCCCAGAGACAAGAAAGGAGACTTCACTACCACCAAAAAAAAGAGGTGAGCAATGTGATGTTTAATGTTATGTTGCAACTTGGTTAAGCCATGATTCCCAGTATTGTGTAGTTGTCCTCCATTTTGTGATCTGATGCAATTATTCCCTATTTGATAATATTGTGTAATTATCCTCCATTTTATGTTTTGTAAATCCTAATCTCTGTATGTTAATGAGGCAGGATTATTGTGGGTATATCTTTATCTTTGGTCACAGCCTTACAAGAGAACATGATTCAAGTCTCATTCTTACTCAAGTCACACCCTTACTCTGATGTAAAGGGAGTTTTCTTTGGGGTATGGGTGACCTGCATTCAGTATATTTATATATAAGGATGCTCTGGCAAGGCTCTCCCTTGCTCTGGATTCTGCATCAAACTTGTCATTATCTGACCTCTGATTCTTTGGACTTGTGCTAATAGCTCATTGTCTGACCAGGCAGTTCTGGGATTCAACAACTTCTGCAACCCCATGAGCCAATAGACTGTTGTCTGACCTGCTGATTGTGGGTTTGTCAGCCCTTGCAACCATGTGAGTCAGGAGAAGCCTCCAGTATGATGCCTGACCCACAGATTTGGGACTTGCCAGCCTCTAATACCTTATAAGCCATTTCTTTGAGAGAAAATTCTCTCTCTTTCCTAATATATAACATATAACATATAATATATAATATATATACAAAACCAAAGTCACTGCCATTGCATTGATTTGACTCATAGCGATCCCTCCTTGGGTTTCCGAGATTCCAAGGCAGTATGTCTACAGAAGCAGATTGCCCAATCTTCCTTCTGAGGAGTGGCTGGTGGGTTTGAACTGCCAGCCTTCTTGTTAGCAATCAAATGCCTTAGGCACTATGCCACCAGAGCTCATATATATATATATTTGTTGTTGTTATTAGGTCTCGTTGAGTAGTCTCTGACTACTCATAGTGACCCTATGCACAGCAGGATGAAACACTGCCCGGTCCTGGGACAGCCTCATGATGCTTGCTATATCTGAGCTCATTGTCACAGCCACTGTGTCAATTCATCTTGTTGAGGGCCTTCCCCTTATTTGTTGACCCTCCACTTTACCAAACATGATATTTTTCCCCAGGGAATGGTTCCTCTGACAACATGACCAAAGTAGGTGAGATGAAGTGTGGCCATTCTTGCTTCCAAGGAGCATTCCAGCTGTACTTCCAGGACAGACTTGTTAGTACTTTTAGCAGACCATGGTACTCTTAGCACTCCCACACCACAACTCAAAAGCATCAACTCTTCTTTGGTCTTCCTCATTCATTATCCAGCTCTCACGTGCACGAGAGGCAATTAAAAATACCATGGATTGGGTTATACATACTTCAGTCTTTGAGGAGATATCTTTGCTCTTTATCACTTCAAAAATGTCTTTTGCAGCAGATTTGCCCAGTGCAATACATCATCTGATGTCTTGACTGCTGCTTACATTGGTGTTGATTGTAGAACCAAGTAATATGAAGTCCTTGACAACTTCAAACTTTTCTCCATTTATCATGATGCTGTTTATTGGACCAGATGTGAGGATTTTTGTTTTCCTTATATTGAGGTGTAATCCATAGACTGTAGACTGTATAGTCTTTAATCTTCATCAGTAAGTGCTTCGAGTCATCCTCACTTTCAGCAAGCAAAGTTGTGTCATATGCATATTGCAGGTTGTTAATGAGTTTTCCTCCAATCCTGATGTCATGTTTTTCTTCATATACATATATACATGTATACACATATACACATATATACACATACACATATATATAAACATATATAAATACATACACACACACACACATATACACATATATAATATCCATACGCTTACAAGGAAGACCCCTTAATATGACTGTTATTCAAATTTATGTCCCAACCACCAAAGCCACAGATGAGGAAATTGACAAAACATGCAATCAGGATGTGTTAATTATCACTGGTGACTGGAATGCAAAAGTTGGAAACAAAGAAGAATCACCGGTAGTTGGAAAATTGGGCCTTGGTG
>NW_006922017.1:1157513-1167429 GCF_000298275.1 Orycteropus afer afer
AGAAAAACGTGGTATCAGGATTGGAGGAAGAATCATTAACAACCTGAGATATGCAGACGATACAACTTTGCTTGCTGAAAGTGAGGATGACTAGAAGCACTTACTGATGAAGACTTAAAGACTATATAGTCTGCAGTATGGACAACATCTCAATATAAAGAAAACAAAAATCCTCCCCCACTGGACAATAAGCAGCATCACAATAAATGGAGAAAAGATTAAAGTTGTCAAAGACTTCATATTACTGGTGGCTTAGTGCCTAAGGCATTTGACTGCTAATCAGAAGGCTGGCAGTTCACACCCACCAGCCACTCCTCAGAAGGAAGGTTGGGCAATCTACTTCCGTAGTGATACCATCTTGGAAACCAAAGGAGGGGTCACTGTGAGTCAGATCCAACTCCACGGCATAGCATTTTTGTTTTACAATTAATACCAATGGGAGCAGCAGTCAAGACATCAAAAGATGTATCACATTGGGCAAATCTGCTGCAAAAGACCTCTCTCAAGTACTGAAGAGCAAAGATACTACCTTGAAGACTAAGATGCGTCTGACAAAAGGCATGGTCTTTTTAATAGCCTCATATGCATTTGAGAGCTGGACAATGAAGAAGGAAGACAGGAGAGTTGATGCTTTTGAGTTGTGGTTTTGGCAAAGAATGCTAAAATACCATGGGCTGATAAAAGAGCTGACAAATCTGTTCTGGGAGAAGTGCAGCCAGAATGCTCCTTGGAAGTGAGAATGGCCAGACTTCGTCTCTAGTATTTTGGTCATGTTATCAGAAGGGACCATTTTCTGGAGAAGGATATGCTTGGTAAAGTGGACAGTCAGCAAAAAAGGGGAAGGCCCTCAACAAGATGGGTTGAGAGAGTGGCTGCAATGATGGGCTCAGGTATAGCAGGGATGGTGAGGCTGGCACAGGACCAGGCAGTGTTTCATTCTGTTGTACATAAGGTTGCTATGAGTCTGAGATGACTCGATGGCAACTAACAAAAACAACAACAGATAAGTAGAGAGAGGCAAAAGAGAAGTAGAGAGTGCTGTGGGAGGGACGACTAATGACAGAATTGGTAAGAATGTTAGAGATACAAGGTATGTCTGATCTCTGCCTTGTAGGAATTAGCTTTGGGCTGATGCTGATGCTGATTTTGATTCTTTCTTTTCCTGCTTATGGAGTTCACAAAGAGGACAGACATTGCCATGCCATTTTTACAGCTGGCACCATATTTACACATTATGAGATGATGTCTGTCTTCAAATGTATGGAGGACTTTTGTGTCAAAAAGAAATTAGGCTTGTTTTCAGTTCTATCTGACCAAAATAGAAGCAATGAAGGCAGTTACAAGGAGAAGGAAGAAGAGGAGAAAAGAAGAAGGGGAAAGGGCAAGGGTGGGGCAGGAGGAAGGGAAGGAGGAGAAGGAGAAGGGGAAGAAGAAAAATAGTTTCTTCCTTCAACAAACATTTTGTAGAGTATTTTGTATTGAGAGTTTTGCAAGCACTGTCTTGGCAGTGGGAATATCAAGTAGAGTAAGCCAGAGTTGAAGCCTTCATGAGGTTAACAGTTTAGCTTGGTGTGTTAGACACACAGATAATCACAGTACAATAAAATGAATATAATGCTAGAGACAGGAATAGGAAGTTTGGAGAGTGCTGAATATATGTGGGATGTGGTGTTTGTGTGTGGGTTTGGGTTAGTCAGAGATCAGTTCATAGGAAAGGGCATGCCTGAGCTCAATCTTAAAAAAATAAGTAGGTGTTATCCTGGTGTCACAGCAAAATTTCCGAATCTGGTTGAAATGAAAAATGAAGAGCTTGTATTGAGGGGTAAGGTAATTTGAAAATTGGGAATCACAAAGTTAATAGGATTCTCAACTAAGTAATTGAAAGAGGAGATGTTCAGGAGTTTATATAAGAGCACACAAAGAAATTTAGTAAAAATTCAGTGATAGGTTGACTAGTTATGAAATTGGGTGATGGTATATATAATTGGTAGGAGATCACATAAGTTTCAAAGTTGTTTTTTAAAGTTACGAAAACAAAAACTAAACCCACTGTCACTGAATCGGTTCCGACTCATAGTGACTGTTTTAGGACAGAGCAGAACTGCTTCATAGTATATAAAACCAAGACCAAACTCACTGCCATCAAGTTGATTCAACTCATAGCAACCCCTCATTGAGTTTCAAGGCAGTACATCTACGGAAGTAGATTGACCAATCTTCCTTCTGAGGAGTGGCTGGTGGGCTTGAACCTCCCGCCTTCTGGTTAGCAGTTAAAATGCCTTAGGCACCACACTAACAGAGCTCCTCCATAGTGTATACAAGGCTGCAAATCTTTATGGAAGCAGATTGCCTCATCTTTCTCCTGCAAAGCAGTTGGAGGATTCAAACCACTGAACTTTGGGTTAGCAGGTCAACGCTTTAACCACAGAGCCAACAGAGCTCCTTTAAAGCTACAAAGTACTCATTAAATTGGATACATCCGATCTCAAAGCAATCCTGAAAGCCTCCTTGTGTGACTTCAACGAGCATATGCATAATTCTAAAGTTTGTTTTGAGTAAGCATCTGTGCTGAGAATTGTTTTGGACTTGTCTTCTTAGCCAGCAAGGAAAATTTGTAAGTAGACAAATTACATTATTTTCTGAAATGGTTTACCAAGTAATTTTCTCTGGGTACAGTGGAGAGTTACAGGAATGACAAACTTCATTCCTGATGCACAGGTTACTTTTGATTCAAAATGTAGTTTTAGCCTCAGACGTTAGCATAGCCACCATTTTTTCATGTCAGGAGTTCTATGTTAATTTAGGGTGATCTCACTCACTGGAAAAGAGAAAGGGAGAACTGAGGGATAATCCAGGGAGAGTAAGAGTGAGAGCAGAGACCTCTAGAATAGAAATGCAGAGTGTGTTGTGAGGAACATCAAACAATTCATCCTGATGCAAGCAGAGAGGTCAGAGCAGGGATGGCAGGATGTGTGGCCAGAAAGCCACACCAACAACCTTGAACTCAGTGTAAGAAAGAGTCTGCTTGCTCTAAAGAGAAATGCTGCTTAACGGAGGTTTTCATATTTAAGCCCAGGGACATGACATGAGCACTTGTGTTAGTGCTATAAAAAATAAGAGGCCACAGACTCAGAATTTAAAATAAAATTTTGTCTTTTATAAGACGGCATAGTAGGAAAAATGGAAGTGAGGGCCATTACACTCCAGTTCCTTAACACATCAAAATTTCAGGTTTTCTTTTCCACAGCACCAGTTAAGATCACCCCCCTCCCCCCATTGCCTGGTGGTTCATGGGGAGGAGGACTATCATGACACTCAGAGGAAGGAGAGGAGACCTCATGATATTAAGCTGTTATTCAGCAGTGGGCCTTGAACTCAACCCACTGTCACTGAATGAGTTTCCACTCTGACTGACCCTTTAGGACAGAATAGAACTGCTTCATAGGATTTCCAAGGCTGTAAATCTTTACTGAAGCAGACTGCCTCATCCTTTTCCCATGGAGTTGTTACAGGCTTCAAACCACTGACATTTTGCTTAGCAGTTGAATGCTTTAACAACTGTGCCACCAGTGAAGTTAGTAAACTTTAAGTAGGCTATTTTAAAGGAATGCAGATAACTTGCTTTTGAAAGAGCCTTGTAATCCAGTAAGGTATTAAGCAGCTATAACATTGTTGAAACTTGAATTTTCTGTAAAGATTGTCATAGGAAGCTAATTATGGAGGAGCTGATTTCTCCTCACCCCACCCCCCATAAGCACACTAAAGAGGGAGTTCAAACATAGCGTAAGGGATTGTGTGAGATGGATATTTATGATACTTTTCAGTCCTGAGTTCAATAACCATAAAAGATTGCTATTAAAACCTGCCTTAGGATTGTATAAAGAGCTCTGGTGTCAGTGCATAAGGCATTTGGCTGCTAACCAGAAGCTCAGAGGTTCAAACCCACAGCTGCTACTTCTGTAAAGACTTACAGACTTAGAAACCCAATGAAGGTTGCTATGAGTCAGAATCCACTTGATGGTAATGAGTTTGGTTTATTTTGGTTAAGACTATGTAGTCACATATTACTCATAATTCCCTATAGAAAGAATTCCCTATAGAAAGAATCTTCTTGAACAGGAAAATTAACAAACACGTTTCTTTGATTTTAATGTTTTTATTATTCATGAAACCAAATATTAACCATAAAAAAATCTGACCCAAACTGCAAAAGCATGCCAGAATTTGCTATATGTTGTTGTTAGGTGCCCTTGAGTCATCTCTGACTCATAGTGACCCCATGCACAGCAGAACGAAACACTTCCCGATCCCGCACCAGCTCCATGATCCCTGCTATACTTGAGCCCATAGCTGCTGCCACCGAGTCAATCCATGTCGTTGAGAGCCTTCCCCTCTTTCATCGACCCTCCACCTTAGCAAGCATGACATCCTTGTGCAGGGAATGGTCCCTTCTGACTACATGACCAAAGTATATGAGATGAAGTCTGGCCATTCTTGCCTCCAAGGAGCATTCTGGCTGCACTTCTGCCAGGACAGACCTGTTAGTTCTTTTAACAGTCCATGGTACTTTCAACATTCTTTGCCAATACCACAGCTCAAAAGCATCAACTCTTCTTTGGTCCTCCTTATTCATTGTCCAGTTCTTACATGCATATGAGGAGATTGAAAATATCATGGTTTGTGTCAGGTGCACCTTAGTCCTCAAGGAGACATCTTTGCTCCTCAGCACTTGAAAGAGGTCCTTTGCAGCCTATTCGCCCGGTGCTATATGTCATCTGATGTCTTGACTGCTGCTTCCATTGGCATCGATTGTAGAACCAAGCAATGTGAAGTCTTTGACAACCTCAATCTTTTCTGCATTTATCGTAATGCTGATTATAGGTCCAGTTGTGAGGATATTTGTTTTCTTTATATTGAGATGTAATCCATACTGAAGACTGTATTCTTCAATCTTCATCAGTAAATACTTCAAGTCATCCTCACTTTTAACAAGCAAAGTTGTGTTGTCAGCACACTGCAGTTTGTTATTGATTCTTCTTCCAATCCTGATGCCACGTTCTTCATATAGGCCAGCCTCTCAGATTATTTGCTCAGCATACAGATTGAATAAGTATGGTGAAAGGATGTACCCTGATGCAGTCCCTTTTTGATTTTAAACCATGCAGTGTGCCCTTTTTCTGTTCAAAAGACAGCCTCCTGGTCTATGTATAGGATCCTCATGAGTACAATTAAGTGTTCTGGAACTCCCATTCTTCTCAATGTTGTCCACAATTTGTTATGACCCACACAATCAAATGCATTTGTATAGTCAATCAAACACAAGTAAACATCTTTCTGGTATTCTTTGCTTTCAGCCATGATCCATCTGACATCAGCAATGGTATCCCTTGTTCCAAATCCTCTTCTGAAACCAGCTTGTACTTCTGGAAGTTCTCTGTCAATGCACTTCTGCAACTGTTTTTTGAGTTATCTTCAGTAAGATTTTACTTACATGTGATATTAATGATATTGTTCGATAATTTCCACATTCTGGGGGATCACCTTTCTTTGGAATGGGTACAAATATGGATCTCTTCCAGTCAGTTGGCCAGGTAGCTGTCTTCCCAATCTCTTGGCAAAATGAGTGAGTGTCTCCAGGGTGGCATCCATCTGTTGAAATATCTCAATGGGTATTCTGTCAATTCCTGAAGACTTGTTTTTCACCAATTCCTTCATGCATCTTTGACTTCTTCCTTCAATACCATTGGTTCTTGATCATATGCCACCTCCTGAAATGGATGAAGATCAACCAGTTCTTTTTGGTTTAGTGACTCTGTGTATTCCTTCCATCTTTTTTTGATGTTTCCTGCATCATTCAGTATTTTGCCCATGGAATCTTTCAATATTGCAACTCAAGGCTTCAATTTTTCCCTCAGTCTGTCAGCTTGAGAAATGCTGAGCATGTTCTTCCCTTTTGGTTTTCTAACTCCATGTCTTTGCATATTTCATTATAGTAATTGGCTTTGTCTGCTCGAGCTGTTCTTTGAAATCTTTTGTTGAGCTCTTTTATCTTGTCATTTCCTCCATCTGCTTTAGCTACTGTTCTCTCACGGGCAAGTTTCAGAGTCTCTTCTGACATCCCTTTTGGTCTTTTCTTCTTTTCTAATCTTTTTAATGACCTCTTGCTTTCTTCATGGATGATGTTCTTGATGTCATACCATAATTCTTCTGGTTTTCAGTAATTGGTGTTCAATGTCTCAAATCTATTCTTTAGATGGTATCTAAATTCAGGAGGGATATATTCAAGATTATATTTTTGCTCTTTTCAACTTGTTTTAATTGTCTTCAACCTCAAGTTGAACTTGCATATGAGGAGTTGATGGTCTGTTCACAATCAGCTCCTGGCCTGGTTTTGGTTGAAGATATTGAGCTTTTCCATCTCTTCTTGCCACAGATGTAGTCAGTCTGATTCCTGTGTATTCCATCTGGTGAAGTCCACGTGTAGAGCCACCGTTTGTGTTGTTGAAAAAAGGTGTTTGCAATGAACAAGTCGTTGGTCTTGCAAAATTCTATCATGTGATCTCCAGTGTTATTTCTGTCACCAAGGCCAAATTTTCCAACAACTGGTGATTCTTCTTTGTTTCCAATTTTTGCATTCCAATCACCAGTGACAAGCAACACATCTTGTTTGCATGTTCAGTCAATTTCAGACTTCAGAAGTTGATAAAAATCTTCAATTTCCTCATCTTTGGCTCTGGTGATTGGTGCATAAATTTGAATAATAGTAGTATTAACTGGTCTTCCTTGTAGACATATGGATATTATCCTATCACTGACAGCATTGTACTTCAGGACAGATCTTGAAACATTCTTTATGATGATGAATGCCATGCCATTCCTCTTCAATTTGTCATTACTGGCTGAGTAGATCATATAGTTGTCTGATTCAAAATGGCCAAAACAGGGTCCATTTCAGCTCACTAATGCCTAGGATATCAATCTTTATGTGGTCCATTTCATTTTTGACAACTTCCAATTTTCTTAGATCCATACTTCTTACATTCCATGCTCCGATTATTAATGGATGTTTGCAGCAGTTTCTCCTCAATTTGAGTCATGCCACGTCAACACATGGAGGTCCTGAAAGACTTACTTTATCCATATCATGAAGATTAGTTCTACTTTGATGAGGCAGCTCTTTCCCAGTCCTATATTGAGTGCCTTCCGACCCAAGGGGCTTGCCTTCCTGCACTGTGTTGGACAGTTTCCATGCTACTCATAAAGTTGCCCAGTAATGTAACAGACAGTGTTTCTCAGCTATTCACAAGGTTTTGCCTGGCCAATTTTTGAGAAGCGGATGGCCTCCTCCTTCTTCTAGTCTGTCTTGCTCTGTAAACTGTGTTGAAACCTGTGCACCATGTGTAATTCTGCTGGCGTCTGAAACACCAGTGGCGTAGCCTCAAGCCTCACAGCAATGTACAAACCTCACAGGATGACAAACTGACAGACAGATTTGTCTCTCTTAGCTGTTGGAAACCTCTGTACCCTCCCCTTACCTGGAACCTACCACTCTGTGGTCCTGGGCTGCTCTTTCCTTTTCCTGGCTCTTGGGGCTTGGGGCCTAGCTTTGTCTCCTGCCCCTTTTTTACCTGGATATCTTGCTGTTCCTGAGGTCCCTGAGAGGAGGTAGTAGAGTTAATGCCTGCACTGGCGATATACTTAAAGATGAGGCTGCACACTGCCACTGCCAGCCAGATCTAACTAGAAGAAAGATACCAAACCCACTGTTGTTGAGTCGGTTCCAACTTATAGTAACCCTACAGGATAGAAATGCCCCACAGGGTTTCCAAGGCTTATTTTTCTCCTGAGGAGCAGCTGGCGGGTTTGAATCACCAACCTTTGGGTTAACAACCAAATGCTTTGACCACTATGCTACCAGAGCTAACAGTAGTAACTAAGTAAGTGTCATAGTTGTCAGTGCTATGGAAAGAGAGTCCAGGAAAAAAGCATTTCAGAATCTGCTGTATAGCAATGTATATTTGTCTTACCCTGCTAGAAAAGAATATTTGTCAAACTGTTACCTCTTAATTGAAATCTTCAAAAACCTCATGATTGCAGGTAGGTGGGACCAAAAATCAAACTGCCATTGAGTCAGATCCCACTCATAGCAACCCCTCCTTGGGTTTCTGAGGCAGTATCACTACAGAAGTAGATTGCCCAATCTTCTTTCTGAGGAGTGGCTGATGGGTTTGAACCACCAGCCTTCTGGTTAGCAGTCAAATACCTTAGGCACTACACCCCCAGAGCTCCTGTCGGTAGATGGAAGGACAAATGATTAGCAGCCAGGCCAGAATTAACCTGGTATCAGTAGATCTTAGAAAAAGGGTAAATCAGGTTTCAATTAACCATGTTAAGATTGCCCAACGGTTGATCTTCTATATTCTCCCTCCTGTTCTAAGGCCCATTGTACCTAACTTCTTCAACACATTTACTTTTCTGTAATCAAAAATGGCTTCCCTATAAGCATATAGAATAACTGCTCAGACCAAACCATACATTCACATGTCAGTGAATGTTGATTATTTTTTAAAATCTGAGTGAAAGGAAGGTTTTTTTTTCTTCTATTCCTCTTTGTTACCCAGTAGTTAATAAAGGAGACTCCTACTTGATAGAAATATTAAATAAGTTTTTTTTTTTTTTTTAATGAAGGAATGTGGTAGAGGATCACCAACAGTTTTCTGTCTTTTATCTTTTACTAATAGCTAACAGTTATATACACTAAGTAGCTTCTACACATCTCTTAATCTGCACAAACACACAAAGATATACACACTCACACACACACACTTTTACAGATTTAAAAGCTGAAGAGCAGCGACTCAAGGTATCAGAGAGCTAATCAATGATGGAACATGCAAGCCTTTCTGATTCCCAAACTTTTAGTCTTAATCTAGTACATTAAGATATGTATCCATGTACTTTAAAGTTTAAATTATTTTCTAAAGCTACACAAAGAACACAAGGTGGGGTTTTCCCCCCTTATATTTAGCCACAAAGTCCTCATGCTTATTAAGAAGGAATTTTGCTGTAGCAGCTTGCATTTCCCATGGGAAGTCCAAGTCTGCTTTAGAGATTTGTCCTATAATTTGGGGAACTAGTAGAAACTGACAGGGTAGTGAGAAGGGCACAATCAACTTCCTGACATGGGAAGAAAGCCTGTGAAGAGGCCAACTCTCCTGAGACACTGGTCGCCAACTGTGGGACAGAACTAACAACTTCCAGAGGGACCTGGAGTCAGCCTTTCCTCTCCAGATGGCTCATTGCAGGATGGAGGGCCCCATAGTGGGAGGCTGTGGAAGAGGCTGTCCTGGAGGCAGGAACAAGCACTAACAATGAGGAATCCTTCCGATACCAACTGGGGCATGCTAGGTCTGAAAAGGAAGGATCCAAACCACTGTCACCTCACAGCAGGGTGCTGTCTCTCACACTGCTCAGCTGGACCCACCCGGGAACTTCCTTTGATGTGAATAATTATAAATACACCAGATACAATCTTGCATATGTTCCATTCCTTGGCAAAAGTGATTATACTAATTACTAGCATTTTGAGGGTGTGTCATTATAGTCAAGCACTTTAGGTGCATGCTTTTTTACCTCACAAGAGAAGCAGTACCACACCACACGTATGGCACTGTACTAATGTACCAAGAATATAATTTAATAAACTTTTTCTGTTTTCCTCTTATGTATGTTATTTCCTCCCTATCTACTTCTCAAGGTTTGTGCTTGCAAATTCTGTCACAAAGGTAACCCTGTAGCCATCATTTCTCAAACTCTCAAATCATCAAGGGAAAAAGCAAATACAAAACTCACAAAGGGTTTTGTGTGGCAGAATCTGGTTTCTGTAATCTATCTTGCTTCTAAAAATAAAATCTAG
>NW_006922017.1:1168769-1171618 GCF_000298275.1 Orycteropus afer afer
TTGAAATTGATTCGATAGTAGTGGTTTTGGTGTGATCAGTCACAAGGTTATCATGAGACCCCAGAAGTTTCAGTTGAAATACAATAAATATATATTTTATTTTTTTAGAAAATGCTTATTTGTCCAATCTGCAGACAGCTTGAGACTGAGATGGATAATCATTTTACAAAATTAGTTTGCAGGGGTAAGCATTCTTTCTGAAAAGAGGTTGTGCAAGGAAGGAAGTAGGTAACGGTGTTCCTGAAGCATCTCATCTTAAATCTTAATCACATTCCTAAACCCCACCATTATTTGCTAAGAGAAGTTAATATTTTTCAGAAGTCCAGCTCTGAATAAGAAGGAGAAGAAAGTCTAAAGAAAAATGGAGTGTAAAGTAAAATGGAATATAATCTGGACCTCATCAAAACCAAAATAAACTCACTGCCATTGAGTTGGTTCTGACTCATAGCAATCCCCATTGGGTTTCTGAGGTGGTAGATCTTTACAGAAGTAGATTGCCCCATCTTCCTTCTGTGGAGTGGCTGGTTGGTTTGATCTGCTAATCTAGTTATCAGTCAAATGCCTTAGGCACTATGCTACTAGAGCTCCTTAATACGAACCCAGATCAACCAATTTAGTTATGACAAATGCAAAGAGTTTGTTTACATATCACACCCTTTTGATCAAGCCACCGCTAGGGGACACTGACCATATTCAACCACATAGGAGTAATCTTTCTTCCACAAGAACTTCAAGTTAGACATTCTGAAGTTTAATATTACCAACAATTAAGTGATTGATAATGTTTCCCTTCACTTTGTCATGCTATTAAGTCTCATCTTCAGAGTGAGCCAATTTTCATTGGAGTTAGTACTGCAAACAAGACCTCAGTAGACAAACAATTTGGCCTTCTTTTAGAAGGACTAACTGAAAGTGCAAAATCAGTCTCCTCTGAAAATTTGGTTTCTTCAAAATACATTGAGTAGAGTTGTGGGGTTACATATATCAGATAACCAACTAAAAATAACAAAAACTGGTGAGCTAATTTTGGGGATATATGTAAGCAAATGCCCTTCTGATGAATTTTTTTGATATGATTTTCAACTTCTCCAGAGATATTTACCCAAGTGCAACAGAAGATGTTAGCAATGACATAAACTCTATCTTGTTAGGCTAAAAGAAAGTCAAGAAATATTCTATTATCTAATACAGCTTTAGCAAAATATTCTAATGAGTTTTTTGAACCAACATCATGTCTACAATACAATTTGAGCTTTAGTAGCTGTTAAATTGTGAATAGGTTTTTCATATTGAGTGACACTATACTAGGGTAGAAAGGCTCAGAGAAATATCCACCTTAATTTGGGTTTTTTTGGAGATAAGGTTCTGGTAGTTCATTTGATCAGCCCACTTTAGAGCATCTGAATCTCTTATGTTGAGTAGAGATATTCAAGTCAGTGGTCTAATGCCTATGTTTGTTATAGGAATGGGTATTATTTTGGCAACTGGGATCAGAAGAGTCCCAAGTAGTCTCAGAGTAATACATGAGGCTGAGACAATAATCCAAGGGGATTCCATAATATAACACCTATGGCCCATATGGAGCAGGATGACAGATCCAGAATTCAATGAGATTACAGCACTAGGTACTGACTGGAGTCATTGCAAATACATTTTCTCTCCAAGCATTAGAGACATGTACTGGAAAAAGAAGTACAAAGTCTGAAAAAACCTTCATTATGAATATAATTACCAAGGAAAAGGATCATCCAAGTATGAAACAAAGCTAAAAATATGTGAATAGCCACAATTATAAAGGAAAGTCCAAAATTTCAGCGTGATTAATGGAGCCTTGCTCTGCAACCTTGGAATTAACTGTCTACCTCAAATGTCATCTGCATGTGGCCACAGGGGCTTTTGAAGGTTATCTTTAAATCTCCAGAGGGCTGACTAGTCTAAAGAGGAGATTTGGCCCTCTTGAGGTGTGAGTTTGGCTGCACAGGGATTGGTGAGAACTAGGTATGGTTCCTTCCAACAAGGTTCAAGTATGTCTTTTTATTGTTGTCTCTTCTAATATACATATTCTTCCAGAGCTATGTTAAGAAGCTTCAAGAGTACAATTTTTGTTTATTAAAGACTTCTTTCATCTATAAAAGATACTCTTTAGAATATTGGATTAAATTTTGACAATACTCAGTAAGGTTAAGTAAGACAGTTTTCTTTTTAGGCTTAGTCCATAATTTAGTAATAGGATCTTGATAACATTTTACCTTTTTCCATGTTTCAATCTCATCCATCTTGGCTAATTTCTGGTGTTTGGGAAGCTTTTCTAAAGTTAACTATTGAAGGTTGGACTTGTTACCAGGTAAATTTTGGGGGAGTCCATATTTTATTTATTGTAACTGCAGAAATAATTTGAGAGGCAGCTTGTTTGGTTGCCATATCAGCAAGGATATTCCCTCTAATTTCCTCAGCCTGGGACAATGCTTTCTCCTGCTGCTCCACATGAAGAGAGACCAATTGTTGCACTTTGGATGGCTACTTGCAAGTCTTTAAGTCTTACAGATGTTACATTATGTACTGCTAGACAGAATCTAATTAGGCCAACTGACTGAGATGAACCCACAAAACCATGGCCCTATGTCTTTGAAGCAAAGAAACAAGTCCTCTGAGGCATTTGTTCATACTGTTTTTTGTGTGCCTCAGTGCAGCTACATTCCAGAAACCCTCAGATTGCTTGTTATGAATATAAACACAATAACATCCTTCTATTAAGATATAAAGTCCTCCTTGAGAGACTAACAGGAAATAAAATGCTATTCTATTTATAAAATCATAGCTCAAACTTCAGCTACTTCTCTGGTTATGGT
>NW_006922017.1:1172523-1174355 GCF_000298275.1 Orycteropus afer afer
ATGAGATCCAAAATAAGTGATGTAAGAGAACTAGGACTGTTTGTAGTATCACAATGACATTTTCAAGTTAACTTCTAGGGAACAATCACATCTCCCTTGAAACTATGATGATTTCACTTTCAGAAAAATTTACTAAGATGGAAGAACCATGAATACAAACTTGTTTATTCATTTTAAGTCCTTATTTAAATGAGGTAGTAAAAAAAATCACAGAAATGAAAATAAAAATTTTCCCTGTAACGTGTTAGCATTTTGAAGCATAACCCCAGTAGTACTAAGCCACTGGAAGGAAGTTTGGGCAATCTACTTCCGTAGTGATACTGCCTCAGAAACCCAAGGAGGGGTTGCTATGAGTCGGGTCCGACTCGATGGCACATAACAACAACAACACTAAGCCACTTATCTGTAATTTGATTTGATTGAAGAATCAACTTGCCCTGTTGCCCATTTTTACACCAAGGTGGCCAAACATTTATCTACAAAATGATTTCAGTAAATTTCTTGGAGTTTGTATATTGAAAGGCTCTGATTTTCAATTGTAGTAAACTATATTCTAGAGGAAGACATTTTGTCATGAGCTAATCTTTTCTTTGAGAAAGCATAACATGATTGGGTTTCTATGGACGTGCATAGATTATATGGTTCTAAACCACAACCAAACCCATTGCTGTTGAGTTTATCCCGACTCATGGCAGCCCATGTGTTACAGAATAGAGCCACTCCATAGGATTTTCTTGGCTGTCATCTTTGTGGAAGCAGATTACCAGGCCTTTTTCTATAGCACCGCTGGATAGGTTCGAACCACTAACCTTTAGGTTAGCAGCTGAACACAAACCATTTTCACCATTTTGAAGGTAGTGGATTTGTTTTTGGTTTTGGATGGACCCACTAGAACTGGCCCTAAGAACCAATGAATTCACACTCAGATCTTTGTGGTGTGTTTATTGCAACAAATATGTTATCATTAAAGACGGGGGATTTTTTTTTTTTTTGGTTCAGGGCCAACATCCCGAGAAGTGATTCTGCTTTGTAGGTGTGATTCTTTGGTAGTGTACATATTCCACGACAGGCACTCCTTTACCAGTGTTCCTCAAGATTTTCTACATGTGAGTGAGTTTGGCTCTGCCTCTAACGTAGGACTGTGAAAAATCATTAAACAGGAATGATCCTTTTGGCAGCTGAGAAAATGTACACTTTTTATACTTCATCCCCCTCTAGTCACAATGGATAAACACATTAATTCACTGTGTACAAAGGACAAGCAGCTCAATTATTTACTGGAGGCATAAATTAAATGCTGAACATAGTTAGAAGGCAGGACATCTTTCTTCTTTGAAAGAGTGAAGGAGGAGAGAAAAGCCTCAGATGCTCCTAATCCTGCCTGCTCATATTATAGTGAACAGATCAAGTTTAATCTATTTCAGCGTTGGGCTTTAAATTTTCATGTTTTCTTCCTGTTTTTCAGTGGAGGCTGGAGTGGGAACCAGCCACAGAGTTTGTTTGTTTTTATCTGAACAAATGTCTCCATTTTCACCAAGGGGCCTATGTATTCTTTACCCTTTCTCTTCCAAACGACCTGTCAAAGCTCAGAAATGTCATGTTAATGTTTTATGGGCAGACTATCCCAGCTGCTTCAGGAAATGGCAGCACCACTTCAATAATTTACATTGCTTTTCTGCTCTACTTTTCTGGTGCCTGAAAAGTTTCAGCAACAAGGAAAAAAAAAAAAAAAAAAAAATCAGTAGGGTTTGTAGGCAGTGTATCTATCTCTAGAGCTTTGTTCAGTTCTAATTCTGTTTTTCTCCCTTTAAATGAAAAAGTCAAGTAGTTTC
>NW_006922017.1:1175575-1177226 GCF_000298275.1 Orycteropus afer afer
GTGGGGGATAGACAGCCTCAACTCTGACTACCAGCCTCTGGAAGTGAAGGGGGGGTGCAATGAAGTCAACATACATATTCATTGATTTATGCATATGTAATGAGGTCTCAGTCATGGGTATACATTGAGAGTCCAATGCATTATAAAGGACCCTGGGCCTTGGAGCCGTCCCTCTTTGAGGCTTCCTGGATTGGTAAGGACACTCATCTACTAGAAAGGGTGTGGCACCTTCCTGAGGAAAATGGGAGTATATTAAGCTTCCCCAGACATTGCCTGACACTTCTCTTTATATCTTTCTGGTTATAACATTTGGGTAGCTATAAGTATAGGTTGTTCTATGAGTCATTCTTTGAATTATCAAACCCACCTGGGACAGTAAGAACCAGCAAAGAGGCTGGCATTTGCTTAATTGGCAGAGGCACTGGGCTGCTAACCAAAAGTTGGTGATTTGAATGCACCAGCTGCTCTGCAGGAGAAAGATGAGGCAGTCTGCTCCTGTAAAGATTTACAGCCTTGGAAACCCTATAGGGCAGTTCTACTCTGTCCTATAGAGTTGCTGTGAGTCGGAATTGACTCAATGGCAGTGAGTTTGATTGGTCTCGAAAGACAAAGTCCTAACTTGTGGAGACTCAACTCTGAGTGACAAAGGTCAGATAGGGAAAGTACCGCATGGGCAGCTGGTGTCAGTATATTGAAATGAGAAAGTGAGGATATGAGCTATCTTCACAATTTCAGAAGTATATTGGTTATTGTTAATGCAATTCCACTTACATGAAATATTTAGAATGGGCAAATTTATAGAGACCAAACATATGAAGAGGTTACCAGGGCAGGTGGGAAGGAAGGAAAAAGGGGAACTTACTGTTTAGGGAGCATTGAGCTTCTGTTAAGGGTGATAGAAAAATTGGAAATGGATAATGATGATGTTGAACAACATGATAAACATAACTAACATCACTGCATTGTGTATGTGAAGAATGGTAAATGTTCTGCTACATATATATTTACTACAGTAATCAGTTGAGAACCCTGAGCGCAAAAACTGAGGTTTTCCAAAGATAAAAGAATTCTGTTTTAAGACTTAACATCAAAATCCTACCTAAGTTTCTAGTCTGCATTCTTGCCCTAGGGATTTCAAACTTGCCAGTCCTCACAATCACATCACCAATTTCTGAAAAGAAATCTCTTTATATATTGGTTCTGTTTCTCTGGAGAACCCTGACTGATAAACCCTGACGTTGTGCTCTGAATCAGTAAAAGTTTAAATGGCAGTGCCTACTCTAGTAGCATAGTGCCAAAGGCACTTGACTGCTAACCAAAAGGCTGGCGGTTCAAACCCACTAGCCACTCCTTGGAAGGAAGATAGGGCAATCTACTTCCGTAGTGATACTGCCTTGGAAATCCAAGGAGGGGTCGCTATGAGTCGGGTCCTACTCGATAGCACATAACAGCAACAACAACAGCTAGAAGCAACACAACACTGTAGCTTCTGGAAGTGCTGAAACATTTCCCAAACAAGAATTCAATCAATCAGGGCAAGTGCACTTTGGTGCAACCCCGTGTCAGAGAGAGGTGAAGGAGTTACGGAAGAGGGGCTCATTTCTGCTGGTTCCCCTCCACTGCAGTGTTGCTTCAACCAAGACCTAGCCAC
>NW_006922017.1:1178051-1186839 GCF_000298275.1 Orycteropus afer afer
TATATATATATGTATATAATGTTAATATCTATCTATATATATCTTGCATTTGTAGTCTGCCTTACATTACAGTTATTTCTAGGTTTATCTTATCTTTCCTTGGATGCAAGGCACTCAACTTTGTTTTCATAAACCATATGATTACTTTAATGTATCAGCTGCTCCAAAAGTCACTTGTAGAATGAAGGCATAAATGTTCTATGTTCTTTGTGGGCAGAATAATTTCTCACAAATGTCTTTTATACTGTTATTTCCTTTTAGCTGTTTATTAGGGCACAGCTTAAAATAATCCAAACTCTTTGGCCCATTCAATGTGGGTTCATGAGGGACTAATACTTGTCCCATGTCAGGCACTCATTAGATGGGTGATTTTGGGCAAATGATTTCATGCTTCCAGGTACCAGTCTTCTCACTTATAAAGCAACATGGGGAATTTCTAAAATGTTATAGCTGATTTATTTGTCTTTCTCATCACTCAACTCAATGTCATCTCTCAGATTTTAAATGCTATTACTTCTGTTCAATTTCTGGCTAATATGCCTCAAGTGTAGCCTGTCAGTGGAGGCTTCTGTGTGGCTATGATGCTGAATAGATTTCAGTGAAGCTTCCAGATTAAGATGAGGAAGAAAGTCCTGGTGATCTACTTCTGAAAAACCAGCCAATGAAAACTCTATGGATTACAATGGTACAATTGTGCATGGGGCTCCATGAGTTGGGGGCCAATTCAGTGGCAGCTTACTAGCTCCAACATAGCACATTTCATAGATCCCAGCTTTCTTCAATCTCTGTAGCTTACTAGCTACAATGACTCCTATCTGGAGTCTCTCATGTACGTTAGCAATTAACATGTGCATATGCACAATCATGTAGAATTAATGGTATTCTTAATTTCTTTGTGTCTAATATTCCCATACTTTTGAAGCAGAAGTTAGATGGAAGCAAGAGTGTGTATGTAAGGAAGCATGTATGTGGTGTGTGTACATGGAAAAGCACTCATAAAATAGATTTTTTTTTATCTGTACATGGAATGATTTTTCATAACTAACTGATGAAAAGGAAATCAGCTTACTAAACCAGCAACAGATAATATGCAGAGCTCTGGAGAACTTTCCTACTATGTGCAAATTAGGTTGTTGAGAGATGGGCAATCCATAGCATCTTGGAGAAGATAGTTGCAGAGAACAGGGAAACTGTATATGATTTTGGAGGAGCTCTGGTTCTGTAGTGGATAAGGTATTTGCTAACCAGGAGATTAGCAGTTCAAACCCACCAGCCACTCCACAGAAGGGAGATGGGGGTGGTGGTCTACTTCTGTAAAGATATACAACCTCAGAAACCCAATGGAATTTGCTATGAGTCAGACTCTAATCAATGGCAGTGAGTTTGGAGCTTTATATGGTTTTGGAAGAGGATATCATTCTCAAAAATATGTGATGCAAACATCATTTGTTATTCCAAGAAAATGATTTTTATTAACTTACCTTCCATAACACTACCAAGTAGATGCAGGCTCCATAACCTGAATTTTACATATTTATGATGGAAGATGTAATGATAAATGAAGTTTATTTTTTCACTGATAATTATTTTCTGCTCATATAATCTGTGGTGACGTCTTATAGTATCACCCACTCACCTACATTATGGTGGAGAGGGATGCATCCCTAACAGTCATCACAAGGTCTACACTGCAGCAAGTGGATGCCAAGGCTCTTGTGCTGCAGAGCTCCAACTGTTCCTTCTCAATTTTGATCTTGGCTTACAGAAGGACCACCATCCGTCTGCTCCTTGCAGAAAAATATGAACCGCTTATCACTGCTGCACGCCAACACTCAGCAGACACTGCTACTATCTTGAGCTGCGTAATGGACATGGACCATAAAAATAATTTAATGTACCAACTAACCTGGCTAAATAACTTATTATTTGATTTTGTATTGTTGGTTTATTAATGAAACAAGCATACAGAGATTTTCCCTTTCTAAGGGGAAGCAAAGTGACATAGTTACCAATTTGGATGTCTGCTATACTTAAAAAAATAAACCTAAGTGAAGAATAATAATGATCAAGGTTATACAAAGCTGGGCATAAATCTTAGGTACTCAGGGCTGCTTGAATGCTGAAACAAGTAGATGTGACATCTCCCTCTTGAAGGAAGCTGGGCTCTAAGAAATGTGCTATGTTTTTGGCAGAGAGGAGCTGGCTCTGTCACTGAGCTGTTCTTCAGTCCCAGCTGCAGGTTGATTGATGGCACCACATTGGAGAGCACTCTTTGGGGAGCTGTTTACCCCCATCTTCCATCTGGAGTTGCTGGGAGATAGTTCACCGTGGTAATGGCTACTGAATGAGCTGCACTGGCAAGACCTCAGCCATCAGGAAGGATGATGGCTGGGGAGCCGGCTCAGAATCAAGAGATGTCAGGGAAATGAATGGAGCTGAGCACGGAATAGGCAACTCTTCTCAAACATGGTGGGGTGGCAATTATAAAGAAAACAAAATGACAACAAAAATTGTACACAGCTTTTAAAACTATAAAACAGGACTATTATGTTTCTTTGTTCTTATATTCTCAGATAAGTTATTTTGTACAGATTGATTTCGGATCAAGGAAACATGCCACTTAAAGACTGAAATATAATGACTTTGTTGATAGCTAGCTATTGTTTAAAATATATCTGACCATATTAGATTATAAACATCCTTGAGAGAAGGCATTCAATGTTTATCTGGGCACATTTACAAACAAGAGATGCATTTTTGATCCACAGGTTATCTAGGAATCTGCAATTATTATGTATATGGCAAATGACAGAGGCAAGAGTGATACAAATTTTCCTCCTATTTAATGGGGGGTTGATTGTACAGAAAAAAACCCATAAAACTATACATGCAGGAGATGGACACGTGGAAGTATCATGCCACCAGCCACAGAAGTAGCTGAGATAAGTGCTAGGCAGTGTGGTGTGTGTCTGGAGGTGCAATAGAAGTGAGGCATGTCTGGGAATGAAGCCAGTGGGAGAGTGTCTAGAAAATCTCGGGAAGAGTTGTAAGAGCCTGAAAGGAGGAGAGCTGTGATTTTCCAGGATTTTCTGGGTTCTCACTCTGCTGGTTACAGCTATGTATTATCACTTTGGCGCTTTTAGCTTTGCACAAAGTTATTGCAGTGCTTTTAGTTTTCATAATAAAATCCATTTCTTAAACTAGGCTGATTGTTAGAACATGGCATGTAAAATATTCCGGAGATGACAAATGTAAGTCTTAAGAGGAATGAAGACTCAGGCTAGATTATGACTTATGTTAGAATTGGGGCAGTTCTGGCTGGTGGAATAAAATTTATGAGTGTGATCTATAATTTAGTTGAAGGCATATTTGCAGTAACAGGATCCCAATGAGAGTTGAAGTAGGTTGAGTTAGCTGCTTTCAATTCTTAGGATGTTTTAGGGAAACAGAATTGGAGGAGGGAAAGGTTGAGCAGTGAGAACACAGATGAGGCATCCACACACCTTGTCTCTAACGCAGCAAGGAAAAGACTAATCTGAGAGAATGTATTTGCTTGTCAACACGGTTCTTTTACGAAAGCCTTGTTCATTTTGCTCTACGGCATTCATGGATTGACTCAGTAACTCTTACTCTACTGACTCTGGTTAGGTAGTATTACTTTGCTACTCTATTTTGCACAAAGTTAATGTGACACTTGTATTTTTTGTAATAAAATCCATTTGTTAAATTATGCTGATTTCATAAAAGAAGATACTTTTTGGAAGCAAAATTGCTTTGTGTGTTCTTTTGCTTCAAAGGCAATATTGTTTTTAAGGCCTGCCATGACAGACACTAAGATGGTCATTAACTGAGTGAGGCAAGGACAAACCTGCTTGACATGATTGTTGTTGTTGTTATGTGCCATCGAGTCGGACCCGACTCGTAGTGACCCCTCCTTGGGTTTCCAAGGCAGTATCACTACGGAAGTAGATTGCCCCATCTTTCTTCCAAGGAGTGGCTGGTGGGTTTGAACCGCCAGCCTTCTGGTTAGCAGTCAAGTGCCTTAGGCATTACGCTACCAGAGAAAATCAGTGGAAGGTACTAGGTATCAAATTTGTGCCCATTGCTTTGCATTTGTTTACTCTTTAATCTCCCCACAACAATACCATAATCTAAGGGTTAAAATGAATGAGATAACTTGCCCGAGGCTATAGAGTTAATGTAAGTGTAAGCACGGATTTGAACTCAGCTGTCTTTGATTGGAAACCAAAAATCCCAAACCATTGCCATTGATTCTGACTCATGGCGACCCCTGCGCTACAGAATAGAATTACTGCATAGGATGTGTGTGACTGTAATCTTTACAGAAGCAGATGACCAGGCCTTTCTTCCACTGGGTTCAAACTGCCAATGTTAGGTCAATAGTTGAGTGCAGACGGTTTTCGCCATGCAGGGAAGCCCATCCTTTTTTTCCATTACTTGGTTTTGCTTGAGTTTTTACAATTGTTAATCATCTGGGGCTCGCAGTACTCAAATTTTTGACATCCCACCAGTTTCTTAGCAATTTGCCCTAGGGAACATCAAGACAGTGGACTATAGAATGTATCAATCTAGTCACACAGCACAGCTCTAGTGAAGAGTTTTGCTGAGTAAGAAATTGAAACAAATGACTGAAATTAGAAGTTTGGGTTAATAACTCTAATTTTAATTTTTAAAATTCAATGTCTAGTGTAGAGAATTGTAACTCAAAGCAGGTGTTGCTGTGTTAAACTTATGGATCTATGCTCAAAAATTTAAGGGAATGGCTATTTTCCATTTTTCCTTACACCCTCATAAAATGTGGTCAACTCTAATTAACTACACATGTTGCTTACTATGTTAAACATTATTTTAAAGCATTTCATTCAAGCATCACTTCTTATTTTATTTTTTAGATATTTCCCTTTTTAAAGAAGTTGCTGTCTTAGTTTAATATTCATTACTGAAAAATTTGAAAGAATATCATTTTGAGCCAAGACCACTGACTTGAATGTAAGAATTTGAATTTGGAGGCTATTTAGTTAGGATCAGATGACAAGAAAAACAAAACCCATCTTCTCCAGGTAAAAGTTTTCCGTATGTATGTTGATAGACTGTTAATATTCAACTACCAAGTAATATGCATATATTCCTTTTTTTTTTAAGTTTAAAGGCAAAATATTTTCAAGTATAAAGATACACCCAACTTCATATTTCTGAGTCCATCTGGAATACATTTTTATTTAGGAATGGCAATGTAAGGTTTCCTGGCTCAAGATAAAACGTTTTAAAAGATTGATATGATTTCTTGAGCATCAAATAGCATCTACATAATAATATGTAGCAGATGTGCTAATGCTGTGAGCTTGATGTATAGTCTTATCTCTGAGGAAACAGGAATGTGTTGGGAAGAGGGATGGGTGTACAAGTACTAGTGAGGAAACTCAGGAGAGTGAAAGCAACGTTTTGAAAAATCTCAGTTCCTGCACTAACACAGCCCTTCACTCATATTTTGCTGTTTGTCACTGGGATAGAGACAATTGACTTAAAAATTTATTTATTGAGTAAAAAACAACTACAGGTAAGACTCAAGAAAATTATTAAAATGGATGAACTCATAAAAATCATTTAGAAAACAAAACACTAATTGAGTGACTCTCTGGTGTTTCTGCATGAGTGATTTTTTTAATCCTTCAGTAATCCCATGAGATACAAAGATCATGGATTATTGTCTTTATGTTTTTTAAGCTGGGGAAACAGCATTAGGGCTGTTTAGTGACTTAGTCAAAGCCACGTAGCTTGTCATTTGCAGAGTCAGGATCCAAACTTCTAGTGCAAATCTTCTGATTTAAGAATATTAACAAGAAAATGAAAAAGAATGCTGCAAAATAGTTTCTTCCCTGATTTCTTCTGGTCACCAGGAGCTTGACTTTTACAAGTCAGGTCACATCTGTATATATATATTTATAAACTTGATCATTGGGAATTTTACCAAAGGATCTTTTTTGAATATTAGAACCTACGTTTGCTAAGGAGAAATAGCAATATCACGTATTTCACATATCAATCTTCAGTTTTTACTCACTAGGGGACTACTGAGAATGTAACCTATGACTGATAGATCTGTCCGCAGCTGGTCCTCTGGGATCTTCCACCAGGTACTCCAGGCAGCTGCAGTCCTATGAATGTGATCAGTACTGCTTCAGGGCACTTTACTAAGGCTCAGTATTGGCTTTCAAACCGGATCCAACTACAGACAATTGAAAGGGCCCCTGGTAGCACAGTGGTGAAGTGCTGGGCTGCTGACAGAAAGGTGGACTTGGCTGCTGACAGAAAGGTTGGGGTTCGAACCCATCCAGAGGCTCTGCAGAAGAAATATGTGGCAATCTGCTCCCTTAAAATTACAGCCTAGAGAACCTGATGGGGGACTTCTACCCCATCACATGAGGCCTCGATGAGTTGGAATCAACTGAAGAGCAGCCAACAATGACAGGGTCTTGACCAATTGGGTCTCACAGTGGTGACATAATGATTGCACTTATTCCTCACCATACATCAAATTGTGCAGGTTCGTGGTCACACATATCCTTGAACGCTCCACCCAAGACAGCATGGTTTACCTCTGCTCTCCTCACCTTGTCTGTGTATTCTCTTCTCTTCTAACCAGAGAGAGCTTTCATGGGGTTTGTGTCATAGCGAGTATGTATTAACAAAGATACCCTCCTCTCTTACGTGCTTTGTCTTTCTCACTTAACCCTTTTGGCTTAGTTGTACTTATCACAGACTTTCCCTTGCTTGACTTTGAATATGTGTCTGTAGGAAGGGAGCTTCTGGCCATTCCAGCCAGGCTGCAGACCCAAAACTGTCGCTGGTGCTCTCCATGGGTCATTATAGTGGAGAAAGAGTTTACTTCTGATATTCTGAGGTCAGTTTGCTTTTATATATATTATATGGATTCTATGTATAAAACGTGCAAATTCCCCAAGTGCTATAAATTACAATTGAAGATAAAGGGAAGACTAGGAATACACATGTAATTTTTCTCCTCAAAATTACAGTGTGGAGACTACCCACTAGAGGGAGTTATTGAGCTATTATGATATGATATGATATGCCCTGCTACCACAGAGTTTCTTTTTTCATTTTTTATTGTGATTTGGGTGAAAGTTTACAGAGGTAATCGGTTTTCCATTCAACAATTCATACACGTATTGTGACATTCATCACAATCTGCACAATGTTACAGCACTCTTCCCATTTCTCTGTGTTTACCATTTCCTTCAGGTCCTTCTTTGCTGTCCCTTCCTACCTTCTTAGCTTTATCCCTGGACAGATGCTGCCTTTCGGATCTCGTACAGTTGGATGTTCTAAAGAGTGCATACATTCCTGGTATCACTGTTACCTTATAAGCCTGTCTATCATCTGGCTGAAAGTTGAGCCATGGGGGTTGAGGTCAGTTACTGGCTTGATGGGTGTCTTAAGTATTAGGGGTTCCATTAGTCTTCATCAGAACAGTATACCTGCTTTTTTTTTTTTTTTTTACTGATTTTGAGTTTTGTTCCACGTTTTTCTTCCACTCTATTTGGGACCTCCTATTGTGATCCTTTTTAGAGGGGTCTGCAGTAGTAGCTGGATACCACCTAGTTCTTCTGGTCTCAGGGTCATGGAGGCTGGAGTTCATGTGATCCATTTGTCCTTAGCATTGTTTCTTTACATCTTTGATTACCTTCACTTTTGTTTGCTCTGGACAGGAGAGACCAATAGCTGCAACTTATATGGTCACCCACAATGTTTTAAGACCCCAGTTGCTACTCATTAAAGTAAGATGTAGAACATTGTCTTTGTGGACTACATTATGCCAATTGACCTTTTGCCAAGGTTATGGTCCTGAGCCCCCATACCCAGTGACTCATTCCTTTAAGATGTTTGGATAGGCTAAGAAGTTTTCATAATTTTGCCCCGTGTGTTCTACTTTAGGAGCTCTGGTGGCGTAGTGCCTAAGACATCTGACTGCTAATCAGAAGGCTGGTGGTTCAAACCCACCTGCCACTCAGAAGGAAGGTTGGGCAATCTACTTCTGTAGTGATACCACTTCAGAAACCCAAGGAGGGGTCACTATGAGTTGGAACTGACTCAACGGAAGTGTGTTCGGTTTGGTGTTTGATGTTCTACTATAATCATGGGTAGATTTTCAGCACATATAATAAATACATAGGTAGAGCGTGTAGTCTCATTCATCTCCATACCCCAGTTCAGCTTGTCTAGCTATGTATCCAGTTGCAGATCATTACTTTTGCTGTAGGTTTGTGTATGTAATAGCATTCCTTTGGTGCCTTTATCTCTTGTGTTCTTTCCGGTGTCTTCCACTCCCTTGATCATTTTGTACTGGCCTTCTTATTGTGTATTGCCTTTCCCTCCACCTAAATTGATATATGTCTACCTCCTAGTGGTTTACCCACCCCTCCCTTCCCTTGCCACCCCTGGTTATCTTCAAAGAATCCTTTCTATGTATAAGCCTTTCCTTGACTTTTTACAGTAGTGGTCTCATACAATATTTGTCCTTTTGTGATTGACTAATTTCATTCAGCATAATGTCCTCAAAGTTCATTCATGTCTGAGGTGGAACACAGAGTTTCTTGATTGGCAATAGTGCCTCTCTGAAATGGGTAATGAGAATTGTCTGGCAGACAATTACTAACTTTCCATGTGTTCAAATGGATTTAAACAAAAAATTTGTATCTAAATTTTTAATTTGATGAATGAATCCACCAAATAAACTATCCCCCACAAA
>NW_006922017.1:1186954-1187971 GCF_000298275.1 Orycteropus afer afer
ATATCAGTGAGTTTTTACTAGGAAGATTCCTGAACCAAACACTTCTCGAGACTTGTGGTGTGTTACTTCTCATTAGCCCTGATTATCTATATTTGCTATAAAAATTCCAATTTAGAGGAGCTATATTTTAAATTCAGACCAGCACTAACTGGAAACTGACATGTCATGCAAACATTAGCTCATGTTCTTTAAAGATTCACGTTTCTTTTGATCTTTGAGGGCTGCTAAATTTTATAATGCCTCATCATCAAGGCAGTTTCGTAATTGCAAATCAGAGTCATTTTAGCCTGCTTCCTTTTTTAGGTTTTCAAATAAAATGAAATTGGTGGTGCCTTTCTTAATGCTGAATGACCATCATTAAAGAATATTTTGCATTCTTTGATCTTTGAGTATGGATGTTATTTTCAAATTCTTTATTAATTAGAGTTTGTAGTATTCTATCTCTACATTATCAAATTCTTGGTTTGCCATATCAATGAAAGCAATTAATACAACAATTAGACTAATCAGTTATACATTTTATAAAATATTCTCAGAAGTGTTGACTTGGCACGCAAAGTGGTTATTTGGATCAAGCTGTTCAGGTTTATATCTTGGCTTTTTCCTGCTTTTACCATACAGAAAACCAAACAAACACACTGCCTTTGAGTCGATTTAACTCACAGCGACCCCTCCTTGGGCATCTGAGGTGGTATCTCTACAGAAGTAGATTGCCCAGTCTTCCTTCCGAGGAGTAGCTGGTGGGTTTGAACCTTTAGCCTTCTGGATAGCAGTCAAATAGCTTAGGTACTATGCCACCTTTCACCATATGGAGATATATATTAAATAACATTGACTTTAGAGAAATTGAGGTTAAATCATCATCCCTTTGTTCAGGTATTCAGAACTTTCTAGCCATTTCTGGTGGCATGGTGCCTAAGGTATTTGATTGCTAACTGTTGTTGTTGTTGTTATTTGCCATCGAGTCGGCCCCGACTCATAGCGACCCCTCCTTGGGTTTCCAAGGCAGTATCACTA
>NW_006922017.1:1188081-1200331 GCF_000298275.1 Orycteropus afer afer
GCTCCTAGAAGGTTGGAAGTCCAAACCCACCAGTCGCTCTGTGGAAGGAAGTTGGGGCAATCTACTTCTGTAAAGATTTACTGGCTCAGAAACCCAACAGGCATTGCTATGAGTTGGAATTGACTCCATGGCATTGAGTTTGTTTTTTTGGTTTTTGGCTTCTGAAGAACTCTTCTACAATTCCCTTCTTTGAAATCCTCTTAACATTACTGCCTAGAGGTAATTAATTGTTTTAATTAATTTCCCATTGCATTTATTTAAAATATTATTCTCTATTTTTTATAGTTTCAGTTACCTTTTATATTCTGAGTCTTACATATTTTTCTTAGCTGTGTAACTTTTGAAAATTATTGAGAACCACAAGAGCTTTTGTTTATATGGCTCTATCTATCTATAGTTATTGCATTGGATACTAAAATTAAGAAGATTTATTTATTAGTTTCAAAAAACATTGATAAAACTATATTTTTTAAAAATATAAGAAACATTCTTAATGAAAAGAAATATATGAAACAAAACATTTAATGAGAACAGAGACATTGTTTTGCATTTTCTGAAATCTCCTTTATGTCTGGCTTAATTGAAAACAGTGGAATTCTCATCTGCTTTTTATTCAAGCTATTGTGGTATTCTGTTTTGGCTGAAGTGTATGAAGACAATCCAGCCTCACACAGATAATACAGTTCAGAAAGGGAGTTACATTTCATAGCTTCTCAGATAATAGTGGATGTTTATCTTTGATTATTGTTGTTAGGTGCTGTCAGGTCAGTTCTGACTCATAACAACCATATATATAACAGAATGAAACACTGCCCAGTCTTGCACTATCCTAAAAATCACTGATTTGTTTGAGCCCATTTTTGCAGCTACTGTGTCAGTCCATCTCTTTGAGGATCTTCCTCTTTCTTGCTGACCATTTACTTTACTAAGCATGATGTCCTTCTCCAAAGGCTGGTCCCTCCTAATCACGTGTTTGAAGTACATGTCCAAAGTCTCGCCATCCTGGCTTCTAAGGAATATTCGGGCTATACTTCTTTCAAGACAGATTCGTTCATTTTTCTGGCAGTCTATGGTTTATTCAATAGTTTTTGTGAACACCACAAGTAGAATGCATCAATTCTTCCACCTTCCTTATTCATTGTTTAGCTTTCTCACGCATATGAAGTGATTGAAAATACTATAGCTTATGTCAGGTGCATCTTAGCCCTCAAAGTGACATCTTTACTTTTTAACACTTTAAGAAGGTTTTTTTCCCAACAAATTTGCACAATGCAATATGTTGTTTGATTTCTTAACTGCTGTTTCCATAGGCATTGACTGTGTATCCAATTAACATGAAATCCTTGAGAACTTCAATCTTTTCTTTGTTTATCATGACAATGCTTATTGGTCCAGCTGTTTTTCTTTTGTTTGCTTTATGCTGAAATGTAATCCATACTGAAGGCTGCCGTCTTTGATCTTTACCAGGAAGTGCTACCAGTCACTTTTCACTTTCAGCCAGCAATGTTGTGTTGTCCGCATATCACAGGTTGTTAATGAGACTTCCTCCAATCCTGCTGCTTTATTTTTCCTCATATGGTTCAGCTTTCTGTATCATTTATCAGCATACATCCTGAATAAGTATGGTGAAAGGACACAGCTCTGATGCACACTTTCCTGATTTCACCATGCAATATCCACTTGTTCTGTTCCATTTCCTCTTGGTCTATGTACAGGTACTTTATGAGCACAATTAAGTGGTCTGGAACTCTCAGTCTTCCTAATGTTATACATGATTTGTTACAATCTACACAGTTGAATGCCTTTGCATGGTCCATTTTTGTTGTTGTTATGTGCTGTTGAGTTGGACCTGACTCGTAGTGACCCCTCCTTGGGTTTCTGAGGCAGTACCACTGTGGAAGTAGATTGCCCAACATTCCTTCTGAGGAGTGGCTGGTGTGTTTGAACTGCCAGCCTTCTGGTTAGCAGTCAAGTGCCTTAGGCACTATAAGCAAAGGTAAACATCTTTCTAGCATTCCCTGTTTTCAGCCAAGATACATCTGACATGAACAATGATATCCCTTGTTCCAAGTCCTCTTCTGAGTCTGGCTTAAATTTCCCTCTTGATGTACTGCTGCAACGGTATTTTAATTACCTTTAGCAAAGTTTTACTTGCATGAGACATTAGTGATTGTGGTAGTTAAGATCATGTATCAACTTGGCTGGGCCATGGTTTTTAGTGGCTGAGCAGCTAGATGTAATTACTCCCCATGATGAGATAGTAATCCTCTTCCATAGTGGAATCTGCTGTGAGCAGCTAAGTAGTTGCCTTCAGGCTATGGCCTGCTTCCAGTATATAAGGAAAACTTTTGAGAAAGATCTCTAGCTCTTGGCACATCTGGACCCTGCATTTGGCCAAGTCTTGGGCTGCAGTGTTGCCTGCCAATCTTGGGGTTGTGCCATGTTACCTATTGATCTTGGGTTCATCAGCCTCAGCAACCAGCAGCTGCACAAGTCAGAAAAAGTCTCCAGTTCCAGTGGTCCTGGAACACGAGGCAGAGCTGAAGCCCAAGGTTGAAGGACCTTCATCCAGCCCTCTGAGCTGGCACTTTGAACTCAGATTTCTAGCCTCCTAAACGGTAGGACAGTACATTCCTGTTTGTTGAAGCCATCCACTTGTGGTATTTCTCTTAAAGCAGTAAGACAGAACCAACAAAATGCTATCTGATAATTTCTGCATTTTGTTGGATCACTTTTGTTTGGAATGGGCTAAAGTATGTGTCTTTTCCATTCTGTTGGCCAGGTAACTGTCCTCCAAGTTTCTTGGCACAGATGAGTGAATGCTTCCAATGTTGCCAGTGTGTGTTGAAACATTTTAATTGGTATTCTCTCAATTCCTGGAAGCTTGTTATTTTATTGCCAATGTCTCCAGTGTAACTTGGACTTCTTCAGTACTATTCCTTCTTGGTCATATGCTACTTCCTGAAATAACTGAACATTGACCAATTCTTTTTGGTGCAGTGACTGTGTATTCCTTCCATCTTCTTTTGATGCTTCATGCATCATTTATTACTTTTCTCCTAGAATCCTTCAATATTGCAATCAGAGGGTTGAATTTTTCCTTCAGTTTTTTTCAGCTTGAGAAATGCTGAAGGCTGAATGTATTCTTCCCTTTTGGTTTTCTAATTCTAGGTCTTTGCACATTTCATTATACTTTATTTTGTCTGTGAGGCACACTTGGGAATCTTCTGTTCTGCTCTTTTACTTCATCATTTCTTCAGTTTAGGTACTTTATGTTCAAGAGCAAGTTTCAAGAGTGTCTTCTGACATCCTTTTTTTTCTTTTCCCCCCAAATCTCAACAAGAGATAGTTGCAAAACAAGAAAGTACAAGGTAGAATCAAAAACCATAGCAAAAAGCTCCTCATATTCTATCATATTAAAATCTATTGGTTTATCTTGCACTTAAAATGGATTCTTTATCCATGCATAACATTGTAACATCACACATTGGTCATTTGGAAAATACTGATTGCCTGAGTTTTTCACATTCTCCAAATGTTGACATTTATACAATATTAAATGGTGTTACTGTCACCACTTGACTTCTCAGAAAAGTTAAGTATCCGAAAGCTTCCAAAGTCATGGTAGTCAATGCAAGTTTTTCAAAAGTCTAATGTTTGTTTGAAATCTCAGTTTTTATCATTGACAACAAATACTTTTCCTTGAAGTGAAAGGCTCACTTAGTTCATTTTGAGAAAATGCCTGCAGAGTAATCACATCTGAATAACAATATCTTATCTGCAGTTGTTCTTTCAAGAAAAAGGAAAAACAAAATCATATCCTGTGAAAAAAGAGGCTATATCAGCTCACAATTCAATTGTGCAAATATTTCTCTGGAGACAGTAGCCACTGTCTCTCACTCTGCAGCTATATGTGTACCTCTCATTCCATCACTGAATATTAAAAAGAATTCTATTCAAAAGTTGAGATTTAATAAAGTTATAGAGGATTTATAATAAAATATCGTTTAATTTTTTCAGCATTTTAAAGTGAAATGGGAGTTTTCAAAATTTTTAAAGCATGTATGTGTCAGTAGAGGCCATTGTTTTTGTTTGTGCTAAGGTGCCAATAAATTTACCCACAGTTGTTTTGCATTATCAGTACAAATCTCAATACAGTGAAAAAGGTAAATATGTTTATGTCCTTGTGGAATTATTTAGATTGTTTTGACCTCATGGGTTTCCTGAAATTGTCTCAGGAAAACTCAGGTGTTTTAGGACCACACTTTAAGAATCTCTGCACTAGCTCAAAACCCCTTCTGGAACTTTAGAACTGTATATTTAGTAGTCTACTAAATGTCCTATGTTGTTGTTGTTGTTGTTTGCCGTCGAGTCGGCCCCGACTCATAGCGTCCCCTCCTTGGGTTTCCGAGGCAGTATCACTACGGAAGTAGGATTGCCCAACCCTCCTTCCGAGGAGTGGCTGGTGGGTTTGAACCGCCAGGCTTCTGGTTAGCAGTCAAGTGCCTTAGGCACTACGTCACCAGAGGTACCATCAATTCAAGAATCTCAGTTGGTTATTGGTCACATTTCCTTCTCTTTTACCAGGCTCTTCCTCTTTCATTTCCTGTCTTAGACACCATTTACATTAGTTTCCTAGGGCAGCTGTAACAGAATACCACCATCTAGGTGACTTATAAGAACAGAAACTTATTGTCTTCCAGTTGTAAAGGCTACGAGTCCAAAATCAGGGTGTTGGCTATGTTGGTTCTCCCTGATGGCTCTCAGAATTCTATGCCTCTCTCTTAACTTCTGTTGGTGGCCAACTGTACTTGACATTCCTTGGCTTGTAGATGCATCTTCTCATGGCTGTCATCTCTCTGTCTCTGGGTATATTCTCCTCTTTTATAAAGACACCAGTCATACCAAATTAGAGCCCACTCTACTCCAGTACGACTTCTTATTACCTTGATAACATCTCCAAAGACCCTGTTTCCAAACAGGGCCTCATTCACTGACATAGATGTTAGGATTTAAACATATCTTTTTGGAAGACTAGATTTAATCATGATACCATCATTCAAGTCACTCAAGTCAGAAACCTAAGAGTCACTCTTGAGCTTTCTTTCCTCTTTACTCATTATAACTAGTTACTAAGTACAATCTCTCAAATATACTTCTTCCTGCCTTTAGCACCTCAGAAAACTATGTGTAACTAGTTTTCTTCCCCCAATTTCTCTCTTCTCCAATTCACTCTCCACATGCCTACTAGAGGAGCTTTTAAATAAGCAAATCTAGATTAATACAAAAATTAGGAGCAGAATCTCTGTGTCACACAGCTCTGGTTTCATTTCCTTCCTCTGTCACTTACAAGCTGAGTAACCTTAGAAAATTGCTCAGGTTTTCTATGATATAATGACTTCATTATAAAACAGTGGTTAAATAAAAATATTTGCTGCATTTGACTGTAAGGACAGATAGATCACATAGCATGGCATATAACAAGTTCTTTATAAATGCTTATTATTTTGTCAATTTTCTCTTTAAAATCTTTCTCCTGTTTTTTTAAAAAATGTTCTCTTTTTATTGTAAACATTAGCTAGTAAGTTAGAATTAGAATTATGTTGTTGTTATTGTTAGGTGTCATTGAGTTTCTCTGACTCATAGCAGCCCCATGTACAATATAACGATATACTGCCCTGTTCTGTGCCAGCCTCATGATATTTGCTATACCTGAGCCTATCACTGTAGCCACATTAACTAAAAACTATGTAAGAAAATTAACTTGTGAATATATTTCCCTCAAATTGGCAAAACACCTATGCCCATTTTTAAGAACATATTTCTTTGAAAATTCTAAAAAGCAAGGTGTTAATCTGTCCATGGATGAGCTTGAGGAAGGGTGGGCAAGGTCTCTGAAACTCCTGAAACTGCTTGCAGTATTTACTGTATATCACCTGCACTGTTTTTAGGGGATAGAGAGAGAAGGTCCATTGCTTTCATTAGATCCTCAAAAGAGGTCTGTGACCTCGACAAGGTTAATAACCACTGTTATAGAAGATGGTAGGGAACACAGTAACAAAGTTTCTACGACAGACTAGTGGGATGTATTTTTCAGCAGAGAGAATTTCGGAACATATCAAGTCAAGCAATGAAGGAAATTACCTATCTGGTCTACACTTGGACTGAAGTGTGAAAAATAAATGCTCTGAAGTCCATGACCTTGAAACTAAGTAACTGACCTCAGAAAAAGAGCCAATAAGTAAAATTATTAAATCACAATTCCAATTTTACTGACTGTTCCTTCAGAGTGTCCCCTGGGTTTGTCGCCAACACTGCTGGGGGCTTGGACAGAACTTGTGATGATCGTAACTTTTGGTTTTATTTCTTTTATATGAATCTCCTGAATTTTCTTCCATTCTTTACATGCTCACAATGTGGTGTCTTTTATTTTTCATTTTTAGAGGAGAAATCAGAATATATCTAAAAACAGAACATTGTGGCTTCCCCCTTTAAAAAAGCCTGAGCAGAGAAAAAGGAGCCATTTTTTGACCTTATGACATCTTTTGAAAGCGTGTTTGTTACTAGAAGGATTTTTTTTTTTTTTTTTTTTTCATGTTTCTTTTGAACTCTGAATTCACCATGTGGATAGTTTAAATAAAACTCAGTAAAATATTAGAAGATTCACTTGGGTGAGAAACATTGTTGAAATGTCAGATTATAGCCAGAGTGGACAGGAAAAAGAAGGGAGCCTAGAAACAGTGAGGAGGCCAAAACTATCCAGAGGGGAAGTTTTAATTGGCACTTTTCATCTGAAATTCTGCACGTGATGTAAGTACCAGACTGGGTTAGGAGTTAGGATCCTATCTCTTCTCCATCGGGCAACTACATGTTCCCCTTTGCCCAGGACAATGCCAATGTGTAACTATTACCCCAGAATCTTGTTGGCTTCTCTTTCACTCTCAAAAGGGTCTAAGTTAAAATAACAAATTTATATGGACTTTATCTCAGCAACTAACAATGTTATTATGTGATTCTATTGATACCTTTACAAAGACAGTTGATATTGAGTCATTTCCAATTTCATGGAGTCCCCATGTATGCCAATTAGTACTGTAGCCCCTACAGTCTTCAAAGGCTGACATTTGGGAAGTAGATCTCCAAGTCTTTTTTCCAAGGAGACTCTGGGTGGACTCAAATTGCCAACCTTTTGGTTAACAGTGAACACATTAACTGTTTGTGCTATCCAAGGACTCCACCAATACTTCTAAAATTAGGGAAGTATACAGCACTGATTAAAGCCAAAAAAAAAAAAAAAACCAAACAAACAGATATTGAGATGACTGGATATTAAACTCTTTTCGTACACACAAAACTTGTAGTGTAGGGGAAAGCCCATAGATAGTATATCCTTAAAGACCCAGGTTATATTGGAAACATGAAGCATGACTGCATAGAATAACCTGACCTCATCATTCAGTGGACAGCCCTGGGCTCAGTGCTCTGTGCAAAAAGATTATGATCAAGATCTTGTCAACAGAAAATGGAGAAATGCTTCAGTGGGTACCACAGTCAGCCTTTGTTCTTACAATATTTCTCAGTACTACGCTCATGCAAGTTTGCTGAATGAACCTACAAGAATTAAATCTATGATGAAGTGGCACTGCTCCTCTGGCCTGTCTGACAGATAAGGAACATACTTTGATATCCTGATTACCCTTTTTACTCATTTGCAGCTTTGGTAAATAAAAACTAGAACTTTTTATTAAAATATATCAAAATAAAAATGTTACCGAACAATTTAAAAGTAGTGCATGCCTTGAAATGGGGTAATGAAAACAGTGCCCTCTGTACAATTTGGTGCCTTTTTTTTTCCTCCTCGGACCCTTTGCTGTTAATATTTCTGGACCTCTTCTTCTCTATTTCTGGCTTCAAAGAAAGACATTTTTGGCTTTTTTTTCTCTCTGAATTGCTCACTTATTGAAACTGCCAGGTGTCTGTGTGGCCCAGATTTGTGAATGTCCTTGGTTCTTCTTCTCACTGTGATTACACTTGTCCCTCAGCAGCTCCTGCCACATAAAGCAGACATGTGGGAGAAGGACATCATTGCTCATCACCTGGAAACTCTGCTCAGACTTCATTTTTTATTTTGTGAAACAAAACACAAAATTAATAGTTCATTCCAGCATGACTCTGCTCACCTCCAACAAGTTTCATTGCAAGTATTATTTCTTACTCTTTTTTCTCTTTTTTTGAAAAGAGAAATATCTCCTCATCCCTTAGTGTTTTTTACTGTCTGTTACTAGGGTTTCTGTATAATGAAATTTAAATTATTGGCAGTAAATGTTAGCACACACTCTTTCTATAAACAAACTGCTTTTTGACACAGCTTCTACTTATGGAAACTGGATATTAAAAATAAATAACTTAAAAATTTCTTGATGGGTTCTGAATAGATTTAGTGTTATTTTATGGTAGATACTTTGTTTTCTTGAGGTATTTTATCCATACTTCATATTCTACCTCTTCTTTTCCTTTTACGCATTTATTTATCCTTGTCAATGTAATAGTTGTCAATCATTGGGCTTAGCATTTGTCCACATGTGCAATAAGTGTTTCAGAACAAAATAAACTTTACTTGATTAAATAAATGTGGAAACATTGAGCAACACAAATTTAAATGTGTTTCTTTAATGAAGAGGTAGCCAATAATATACATTGAGAAAGTCTAAATGCTGGGGGATACTGTACAATATTCTCTAGAAATTTTGCTCTTAGAAATCTTGTCCACAGAACAGTTCTTTTTCTTTGAGTGTTTAATGGGAGAAGTGACTCATGCATGAGATTTTGGGCAATGCTGTGCTTGTTTTATTGCATAAATGTACGTGTGGTTGTGTATGTGTGAATACTTCTGCAGTGTCAATCTGTGGATGTGTGTATCTGTGCATGCATGCATCTCTCTATAACAAACACATGGCTGGGGGAGGCACTATTCTCTCAGTACCCATCTGGATTATGTGGATTGATGCCTGCATGAGGGGTGTGCTGCTCTATGGGTGAGTGTGCAGGTGGGTGTAGATGAATATACTTTATGTCAGTAGTTCCTGTGCAAGACAAAGTGAGAATCAGTTTTCAGCTTGGCTGGTTTCAGGCCAGCATAAGATGGTGACTGGCTTTAAGCCAAGATTACTATTTCCTTACCGAATTACATATACTGATCTGCTGGCAGAAGAGGACTTACATTAAAAAAAAAAAAAAAGCATGAAAGCTAAATGTGAGCTTAGAGTAGAAATTGAAGGTGTGTGAAAGGGAACATATATAGTTGAGGAGCTTTTAGTACCATAGGTAATTGTAGCTTCATTGCTTAATGTAAGTGAAATTTGTATAAAGTAGAACAGTTGTTCTTATTTATGTATTCTCCTTTGCTTACATTGGTCAGTGACACACCAATTATCACTGTTCAAATCACTTAGTGCTCCAATTACTGTTCACTCCAAGTATGTGCTTTTGATTTCAGTGCCTAGATCAGAGGATAACTTGTAAAATTATGTTTGGCTAATGGCTTAGAGGTTTTTTCTTTTCTTTTTTTTTGTTCTTCTTTCTTTTGATAACAGCATTGCCCTCATTATAAGCTTTTGTACATGAATAAAAACACAGAATTGCTTCTAAGGGCAAGTCAGTAAGTTACTTGACATAAGGGTTTCCAGTGCCTTATCCCTGGTGGAATCACAGAGTCCGTCTATATTTATAACTCCTTCGGGTCTGTGACAGATTATGTAATCACAACTGAATCCCAAGAGAGATGCTTCTTAGATTATCACCGTTTTAAAACCATATCCATGTTACAAGGAGGCAGAGTTAAAGTGACCCGAGAGGAAGCTGACAGGTTGTGAAGGTGAATTAACTGCTCTGGTGACAGTGGGTGCAAATCATGGCAGGGGGTCGTGACCGCTGAAGGAAAGGTCTCTCCTGGGTTAGCTGCTGAACCAATTAGGTACTAATGGCAGCAGGGAGAGATTCTTTTGGTGGCATAAGAGGCCTGCTGAGATAGGTGTCAGCCGGACTGGAGAGATGAACATTTTGTCATGATATGGAAACAATGGATACGTTATCATCTCTTTATAAAACATGCTACAAATGCATGTGAGCCAGCCCATCAAGGAAAGTTTTACTTTCCTAAGAGAGTTTGCACTTATTAAAAATGAAATACTTGATCTTTTCACTGTTGTATATGTTCTCCTCCTTTTACCCATATCATATTCTGCAATATGCAATTCAGATGTGTCCTTAAAAGTCTAGCTTTATGGTGAGATTCCAACTTTCAATGTATTTTCCTTAGAAATCTGTCTTAGAAAATTGAATATGAATATCTCTAGCAAATAGTTTTTGTTCTAATTGTAAATAAATTACATACATTAATGCAATTTAGCAAATCTATTTTAAAAAAATCATATTTTAAAGGGCAGATCAATTATGTTGTTATTAAATTAACATCTTTTGGCATTATTAAAATATAATAATTATGATATGATAAAAAATTTCCACAACAAAGCATTGAATTTAAACTAAAATTGATGGTGTTTACCTTATAGAAAGATTCAATAATATCAGTGTGGCACCCTGGGAGGTTTGCTTTTTGGAAAAAAACAGCCTTTACCTCTGATTTATTCTTTTATCTACTGAGTAGCTTTCACTTTTGCACCTTCTTAGTATTATGTGTCACTGTAACTTCCGTAGTGATACTGCCTTGGAAACCCAAGGAGGGGTCGCTATGAGTCGGGTCTGACTTGACAGCACATAACAACAACAACATAAGGAATCTGACAAGGATATTCCTAACAAGGAGTATGTAATCAAAAGTAGGAAACAGGTTATTTTGACATTAAGAGGATCAATGTGCTGAGAATGCTTAGGCCAGAAGGATGAAGAATATATATGGGAGCTCTGGTAGCATAGTGCCTAAGGCACTTGACTGCTAACTAGAAGGCTGGCGGTTCAAACCCACCAGCCACTCCTCAGAAGGAAGATGAGGCAATCTACTTCCGTAGTGATACTGCCTCAGAAACCCAAGGAGGGGTCACTATGAGTCGGGTATATATAATTAAAACAACAACTATATATATATATAAAATAAAAATTAACAGGTACTTTTTAGGGAAGGTGAAGTGGCCCATTTTACTCTGATTGTTCAATCTACTCCATATCTTTATTCTGTACACATTTTTATAGTATTTAAAAAAATACTAATTGATTTCTTTTTCACCTTACAAGCTCATACAGTATTTGGTGGATATGTTCAATCCTTTATAAAAACTTGGTTGATATTGTTATAAAAATTTCTATATTTTTGAAAATGACTATCAATGTTGTTGTTGTTGTTATGTGCTATCGAGTCAAACCCGACTCATAGCAACCCCTCCTTGGGTTTCCGAGGCAGCATCATTGCGGAAGTAGGATTGCCCAAACTTCCTTCTGAGGAGTGGCTGGTGGGTTTGAACCACCAGCCGTCTGGTTAGCAGGCAAGTGTCTTAGCCACTATGCTACCAGAACTATCAATAGCTATATGGAAATACTCTCTTCTAATATTGCTCAAGGATTCTCCCAGAAAAACTCAAGTTATTAAAAATTTAATAAAATTATTATTTCAATGAGTAAAAGGGTTAAAAGGTTAAATGCTTTAGACCTACTATAACAAAGCTATTGTTAGAGGTTTAGGTCTTTGATAATAAAGTTATTGTTTTTTTTCAGAATTTTCAGTAGTGAGGGCATTTTAAATAATTGTAAGTGTAAAAGCTTTGAGATCTAAAGATCTAGCATTGAATCAAATAATACTCAAGAATAATTGAGAACTTCTATTCACTTTTAATGCCTGTACCAACTACTGTTTTAAGGAACAAAGCACAAATCCACTTCAAATCGAGCAGCCCCATTATACAAAATAACTTTATGTCTAAGTCTAAGCCTAATTAAATTGCATTCTAATCTATTGTGGTCAGCATGGTGCAGAGCATCCCTAATGAATCTTTCTGTTATGTCCAGTCCTTGTTATAAAAATCCTAGCTGAAAGAATAACATCATCTTTTTTATATTTTTCATTTTTGGAATGGAGGAGCATTCATGATAGACATGTGGCAAATTGCATCATTCAAAGAGGAACAGATAATCAGGACTTTGCAAAGACCATCAAAGGGATTTTCAAAGCAGACTCAGGAGATTAATAATTTGTGTGCCATGGAAGTGGGTTTGTGACTTACATCTCCTTTTACCTAAA
>NW_006922017.1:1202431-1204766 GCF_000298275.1 Orycteropus afer afer
TGTCCAAAGTAAGCAAGATGAAGTTTTCCCATCCTTCCTTCTAAGCAGCATTTCAGTTGGAGCATTTAAGTATAGGCTAGCATATAATAGGTAATAAATATTTATTGGATGAATAAAGGCAATATTGTTTAAAAATTATAAATGTAAAAAATATTAGCAACAAAATCCAATTAGCATATCTGAAATATCTAATAAAGATAATAAAAAAAATCATTCATAATTCAGTTACCCAGAGGTAATTTCTGTTAAACATGTAATATATTTCCTTTCAAGATTATTTTATGCATGTAACAGAAAAATAAGATTATAATATATAACTATTATAGTTATCATGTACTCTGACTTTTTAATTTTTGTTATGAGATAGACATATTCCATTGTAATGGCTGCATACTATTTCATTATTATTTATTGATAAGTTGCAACACAGGCTTTCATTTTATGGAAAGAAAAGAAGCTTTGGAATTAGCCAAGATATTCAAATTCCAGTTCTTCTATTTAGTACCTGTGTACTAGTACAGTGTTGGGGAGCAAAAAAGAAAGGGGTGGCAGAGAAACCACTCACAGAAGAAGGGAGCGAGCGGAACATGAGGCGGACTCACGAGGTATCAGGGCCAGGAAAGAATCATATATGGTCCCCTCATGCTCCATGAATGTCACATAGTTTTACACCGGTTGCTTTTCTGTCTTAGTTTTCCAGATTTTTAAAGATGCTAATTTGAATTTATCTCATTTGTCAAGGGCTTAATTACTCCCCCTTGTCTTCGCTCTCTTTCTCTTTGTATTATCTTAAATTTTTGTCACTTAAGACCACACGCAATTATAGAATCTATTTTTGGAGTATTTACTAAGTTTCTTTGGAAACTTAAACTTCCTAGTAGGCATAGTTGAAAATGGTGTAATTTTTTTTAAAGAAGCCCAATCCTTACCACCCCATCCCGGCTCAGTCCCCAAAATATCCTCACCCACAATGATCATTGTGATTTAAGGTTGTCTGTGAATCTTCATTTCCTGGAATAAATGTCTTAAATAAATATCTGCCTTTATTTACTTGGTGACAGAATACATTTTAGACCCAATATTGTGTGAATAACTCATCAGAGAGATTATTAAAGTATTCCCTTTGTAAAGGGCCTCACTGAAGTTCTTTTGTGATTGAGGTATTAGCTGGTACAACTTCTCAAAACTGTTTTTACAGTGAATGGCTTTTAGAGCAACATCCTATTTGCTATAGGAAGATCAAAAGACTTTTTTCAAGATGAAACTCTAAGTGTTCCAGAAGAGTCCCAATCCATCAGCCCCAAGAGGTGGATGTTTTATATGGGCGAAAACAGATCCAACTCTCAGACATTTACACATTGGCTTTCTCTCTCTTGGCACTGTATTCCTGCTTGGACTACATTCTTAGGAAGGAAAACTCTTCCCAGAAGGTGACAAAGTAGCAAAATGGACACCAATGTCTCCATGTGTATATCCTGCTAGCTTAGTGTTTCCAGTGGAATGAGAAGCTCTTTTTTCTGCAAGTTTTGCTAACAGTTTTGAATTTTCATCTCACTGGCTCAACTTGAGTCTTGTACATATGGAGTGGCTGTGCGAAAATTATACACGTATTTAAGCTTGGAAACCAAGTTGTTCTGCTATCCATGGTCAAAGAAAGGGCTAATGACTCAAGTTGGGTCATTAACTTCTTTCCTGGGAATCTAAATCATTTGTGGAGCCACATAACACAAAGGTGAGAAATAATGTTTATTTGTTGTTGTTGGTCTTGCTGCTCTAATAGTCAATGGCTGCTTGGTTGCAGCTTTTCATGGTCTTCCTTCTGTACTCCCTGTACAATTAGGCTGAAATAAAACAGAGAATTTCAAACTCAGAGAGCTGGTAGTCTTCTTCCACAACAAGAAGTATTGGAAAAAAACCACAAGACAGTGTTTAAAGTAAAAGAGAGAAAGAGGCTGCTAAATTTTATTAGACATGCTTTCAGAATCTTTTGAAGCCTGATTGCTCTTAAGACTTGGGACCAGACAGAGCGGCTAATGCTTACTTGTTCAGGGCTGAATTCAGAACATTTTCACCAAATTCAAAGCAACATTTATCTGATTTAAAAAATCAAATAATTACTAAGATTTGTGAGAAAAGGCCTTAAATTGATAAATTTCAAACATTTGTTCTTCAAGCATAATTAAACCAATTACATTAAAATAGTATTATAATGGGATGAAGTATAATTCAAAGTGATCTCTGGTTTCAAAGTGATTAAAATGAAAGCTAAATGTCTACCCAGTTTGTTTACATCAACATAAAACCAAATCCATTTGAAGGGTCATTAAAAAAAAAA
>NW_006922017.1:1205611-1208723 GCF_000298275.1 Orycteropus afer afer
CTTGACAGAGTCAAGAGTCAAATCCAGTGTGCCTGGCACTGAAGTCCATTCTCTTAACTTCTATGATAGTCAAGCCAAACAGGTATTAAGAGCACACAGGGTATATGGCAATACAGAGGAATGGCACCTACCCAGCCTGTAGGGTCAGGGAAGGCTTTCCTGTGTGATTCTTTAAGGTTGTCTCAGGATAATTAGAAATTAATTGAATTGATCTAAGAAAGGGGCTTTTTAGGTAAGCCAGAGGAACAATAGTGAAATAGTAAAGTCAAAACTATTTCCCCACCCTGGTAAAAACAGATAATTAGAACAGATAGGACCCCTAAACTTAATTACCCTCAACTATTTCCCCACCCCGGTTAAGACAGATGAGTGAACACAATAAGCTCAGTTTCTTAAGAACTGCATACATTCCTTCCTGCTATTTCCTTAGGCACAGGTGATAAATACATTAATGTGTCTTAGAAAATAACTTGAAAATGGACTCTGGCACACAGACATATGTAGTGGGACAGAGAGGAACAAAGTTGCTAGGAACTGACACTCTCCTCTCTGCCTAAGCCCTGATCAGCTGATGACAGGAAGTCGGTGTGACTCATCCGGTATGTAGGCACATTAAATGAAAAACCTACTGTCCCTTTAGACCTTGTTGTTGTTGTTGTTGTTATGTGCCGTCGAGTCGGCCTAGGTGAAGGAAATTTCAGCCAATTGTCAACCATCTCATGCCCAAATTCCTGAAATTTTTATGAATATGCATAACTCTCTCTTCTGAAACCTACAAAAACTGTATGTAATTTGATGGAGATTCAGGGAGTCAAATCTGGGTACGGACCCCTGCCTCCTTACATTGCCGCTTCACAATAAATAATTTTCTCTCTGCTTAATCACTTGGTGTGTAAACTGTTTTGGTCTGACTGTGCACCGGGCAGGGACCTGCGTTTGGTCCTATTACAAAACGAAAAAACATTGTGTGTCTGGATCACCAGGAATAGCATAGAAAATTAAGAACCTAATTTGTAATGGCTATGTTTTCAACAAAAAGTAAAAAAAATTTGAAAAGTTAGAAACACTGTCACAGGCTAAGGGGAGTCATTGATGGTTCCAAAGAAGGGGAGCTAATACTTTTAGATGTCTGTTTTAGAAAAGCAAAGTTAGGAAGATGGATTTGAAGATGAACAAAATTTGAGTCAGGGAATCCTGTTAGAAGGCTCCAGCAACAGTCTAGGTGGGAGGTGACACAAAACCAAAACCAAACTCACTGCTATCCAATTGATTCCAACTTATCATGGAAGTAGACCACCCCATCTTTCTTCTGCACAGTGACTGGTGTGTTTGAACCACTGACCTTTTAGTTAGCAGCCTTAACTGCTACACTACCAGAGCTCTTTAACTAAGATGTAACAGAAGGAGAAATGATGCATGCAAATTGTGGTACCGGAGAATATTGTGGCCTGCCAAAAGAACAAAGAAATCATTCTGAAAAGAAATAAAAACAGAGTGCTTTTTAGAAACTAGGATGGTAAGACTTTGGCTCGCTAACTTTAGACACGCCACCAGGAAAGCCAGATAGCTAGAAAAAGGCACCTTGTTTTGCAGAAAGTCAGTGAAAATGAGGGAAACCCTCCTTGAGATGAATTGACGTAACAGCTACAACAATGGACTCAAACATTCCAGTGATCGTGGAGATGGCATAGTACCAGGCAACACTTTGTTCTATTCTAAATAAAGTCACTATGAATCAGAGTCAACTCACAAGCAACTAATAATAACAGACTATGCAATCATGAGGAAGTGGGGAAAGATAAGTAAGAGGTAGAATTGATGAGCTTAATAGAAGTATAGCATAATCTGGTAGAGCCCACAGGCTAGGCTGAAAAACTGGTTCTGCTACATACTACTTAGGAGCTCTGGTAGCATAATGCCTAAGGCACTTGACTGCTAATCAGAAAGCTGGCAGTTCAAACCCACCAGCTACTCCTGGGAAGGAAGGTTGGGCAATCTACTTCCGTAGTGATACTGCCTCGGAAACCCAAGGAAGGGTCGCTGTGAGTCGGGGGTAACTCGAGGGCACATAACAACAACAACAACTTACAGGACCTTGAGCAAGTTGTTTAACCTATCTGAGCTTCCTTTTTTCTCAACTACGGAATAGCAGAACCTACCTCATTGGTTTGCTGTAAAGGTTAAATGTTAATGCATAGAAAGTCTTTAGAACAGTGTCTGCAGTATATTATTTCTGAGTGAAGGTATGAGATAAAAAGGGTACCTGTTGGTGATTTGATGGATGCTGGTACCACCCTTTGAGGTAGAAAATTCAGGAGAAGGAAGTGGTTTGGGAGGAAAATTAATTTAAATGATTTAATTTTATGTTTATTGATTTTGAAGGGTTTAGGTTGAATTGTCAGGCAAAGATGTTTAGTAAATAGTTATGTCTACTGAGCTGGAACCCAGAAGAGGTGTCTGAGAAGCAGATATTGATCTGGGAGTTGTAGTGTTTTTATGTAGGTGCCACGAGAAGCCATGGATATTGATGACACATCCAAAGACAGCATTCAAGTAAGAAGGGAGGAGAAGGAAGAGTGGGACCTTGGTGAATCAAGAATTAAGCTGGAGGAGGAAATGCTGATGGAAGAGACTGAAATAGGTCCAGGAGATCACTATCTTAGTTTATGTGCAACCAGAGACATCTGATGATAAGTACATCACTTAGATCTTACTTCCCCTCTGGAGGGGGCGAAAAATAAGGATGAACAACACATGCTCTTGTGAGTCCCTGTATTGTAAGACCTACAATTTCAAGTTTTGCCTTGACATTTTCATAGGCCCCCAAAAGGCTTAACTGGATTTTCCCTGATGTTCCTAGAAACAGCCTCCACCTAGCAGGCAAGTAGGCCCAGTTTCATCCCCTCTCAACCAGACCAGCTGCATTCCCTGGGTCCCACTCCTAAGGGGTTCAATTTTTTGCCAGCAGATTGCCAAACAAACCAATCACTTCCATCTATGGGAATGAGGGGTCCCCCCTCCCTCCGGATACTACAATGTCTGCTTTCCTGCTAAGTCACTCTGCTAGTGAGTGCAAACCCTGGGTGGTCTTCCTCCCCTAGGCTGTGAGTAT
>NW_006922017.1:1209563-1210482 GCF_000298275.1 Orycteropus afer afer
TTTAAAGTCATAAACAGAATGAGCAAATGAAAATGGTTTCATCATGTTCTTAATAGTGCAAATTATGCATAACGCATATTATGGAACACATTCCTAACTACAAATACCTTCATACCTTTCCTTTGCATAAAATTTGAGTTCATTGTTTCATTTGTATTACTAAATTGTATCTCTTGACTTTAATCTCAAAATGTTTGAATTTGTTTCCATATTGATTCTAGTGCTATGCAAGCTGTCTGTGGTCTCAGTGACAAGAGTACTTTAACATAAGGCAAATGTCATCTGTCAGCATAAACTGCTTTTCTTCTTCTCTGTTGTGTTTTTGCGAAAAGAATAAACCATGAAACAAGAAAATACTTGGGGAAAACCATAGCACTAGCTTTAGAAAAGGGATTTCTTGCTCAGTATGACAATATTTGACTTTGTGAGAACGTGAATCTGTGCAGTTTCCTACTGATTATATATGATTTCAGTGTAGATGTAAACCTTGAAACATAAGATTGGCAGCCCTTCCTTATTGTTTACCATCACCAAGACACTAATACAAATACTACTTCTCATCTTTGATAGGCTAGTGTGCATATATATATATATATATATATATATATATATACTATAATTATGAAGGATTTAGTTTTGGTGGCTTTTCTTCAGTGATATGTTTATGCTTCTCCATAATGGGAAGACAGAAATATCAACTCTTGAGGCTACAACAAAATATTACATGGGCTAAACAGTGGTAAAAGTGGCTTCTAGAAATAATGGAAAAAGAATAAATAGTAAAGGAGAGTGTCTATATCTTCAGATTCCTGGAAGTCATGAAAAATCCTGTATTTCATATATCTATTTTTTACTTAGGAGCTCTGGTAGCATAGTGCCTAAAGGCACTTGACTGCTAACCAGAAGGCTGGCCATTCAA
>NW_006922017.1:1211437-1212211 GCF_000298275.1 Orycteropus afer afer
GTGTCTGTTACTTTTTAAATGAAAATATTCTAAACGATTGTACCCATTACTTCTTAAATGGATAAACTGCCTCTCCTGGCATTTGTAGGATTAAAGGCAAGAACATCAGGAAACCAAATCTAAAATAGTAGTGGGTGAATGAGACAGACAACTGACTAGATTTAGAAGAAAGCCTTCACAGCACTGGGTCACATTAATACAGCAGATATAATTTGAGCAGTAGTCCTCAACTCTTTGGGGAGCAAACATGGCTTTACTTAAAACTGAATATAATTATGTTGACGCTAAACCCCCATTCTTGTTAAAGGTTGAAAGGTATCTTGTTGCTTTTTGGGCACATTCAACTCAATCCATTGATATATTGGTCAGAATATAGATTTAATTTAGCACATATATGTTGTTGTTGTTAGGTGCTGTAGATTTGTCTCTGACTCACAGAGACCTTATATTCAACAAAATGAAACACTGCCTGGTTTTGTGCAATCCTCACAATCTTTCCTATACCTGAGCCCATCGTTGCAGCCACTGCAGTCCATCTTGAGATATATATATATGATATATAATATCTGGAATTTTTTTTCCCCACATACATGGAGTGCAGGGGCATGACCACCTGCTTGGTTTCTGTGTTTGTTTTTTTGGTGTACCTGTGTATTTTCATGTTATCTTCTCTAAAGGTGGGGAAGTATTAGGGCAAGGAAAGAATGCAGACAGCTTTTCAGAACTGGTTTTGATGGGTGTTGTTATTGTTGTTAGGTGCCTTCAAGTCCTCTC
>NW_006922017.1:1214351-1227506 GCF_000298275.1 Orycteropus afer afer
TTGTTTTAATTGTCTTTAACTTCAAGTTGAACTTGCATATGAGCAGTTGATGTTCCACAATCAGTTCCTGGCTGGGTTTTGGCTGAAGATATTGAGATTTTCCATCTCCTCTTGCCACAGATGTAGTTAATCTGATTCTTGTGTGTTCCATCTGGCAAAGTTCATGTGTATAGCTGCCATTTGTGTTGTTGAGAAAAGGTATTTGCAATTAAAAGTCATTGGTCTTGCAAAATTCTACCATGCTATTTCCAGCATTATTTCTGTCACCTAGGCCAAATTTTCTAACTACCGGTGATTCTTCTTTGTTTTGATGGGTGGCACAGTGAATTTTCACAGAGCTCCTTGGCATGAGTGAACCGTGCAAATATATTCATTCAGCCAATCCACAAATGACCAGTTAACATTGGTGGCCCATTTGTGTGCACACCAAACTAGATGAAAAACTCAAAAATTAAGAATGAGGGTGTGGTAGTTATGCTTGTGTGTCAACTTGGTTGGATCTGGTTGACTGGCTGGGCAGTTGGTGATAGTTATTTCCCATGATGAGATTGGCAATCAACTCCATGGTGGGATCTACCACAAGCAGCTGAGTAACTTCCTTTGGGTATGCGGTCTGCTTCCCATGTATAAGCATCAGCTTTGGGAATGGTATCTAGCATATGGCACGCTTGGACCCTGCATGTAGCTGTGTCATTGTTCAGCAGCCTGCCATGCTCTGCTGACCTTGGGACTTTCAATGGACTTGAATTAATAGCCTTCCATGTGGTTTGGTAACATCGGGACTGTGCCATTTTATTTGTTGACCTTGGGCTTGTTAGCCTCAGCTGCCACTAGCTGCCTGAGTGAAGAGATACCTCTAGCTTCAGTGGGCCAGGAGCAAGAGGCAGAGCTGAAGCTCAAGGTTGAGGGGCTTTCACACAGCCCCTAGAGCCTGGCACTTTGAACTTGGACTTAAAGCTTCCAAATCATGAGAGAATAAACTCCTGTTCATTAAGGCCATCCCATTTGTGGTATATTTTCTGTCAGAGTGGCACTAGGTAACCAGAACAGAGGGCATAGATTATTCTTTTACCTACATGTACAAAGCCATCTTCTCTATCTTGCCTTGAGCCTGCAGGACCTGCCTTCAGGCTGTGATAGTCATACCTCAGCTTACAGACCAGTATAGACAGTGTATGATGACTACCTTCTCGTCATGTTCTTTTCCCTCATCCTTCCTTGGCATGAAGGAAGAATGGAAGAACCAATGCTCTCATTTATTCTTTTATAATTTCCTCTCTACTTTCCTACTCTCCAGCCCTTTTCATATGTGAAAGCATGTACATGTTGTTGTTGTTGTTTAACAGAATGAAACATTTCCTGATCATGCACCATCCTCAATATCCTTGCTATACTTGAGCCTATCTTGCACCTACTGTGTCAATGCAACTTGTTGAGAGTCTTCCCCTTTTTGCTGACTGTCCACTTTAACAAGTATGATATTCTCCTCCAGGTAATCATTCCTTCTGACAATGTGATCAAAGTAGGAGAGATGAAGTCTGGCCATTCTCACTTCCAAGGAGCATTCCGGGTACACTACTTCCAGAACAGATTTTTTAGTTCTGGCAGTCCATGGTACTTTCAGTATTCTTCGCCAACACCACAACTCAAAAGCATCAACTTTTCTTTGGTCTTCCTTATTAATTGTCCAGCTTTCACATGCATATGAGGTGACTGAAAATACTTTGCTTGGGTCAAATACACCTTAAACTTCAAATTGATGGCTTTGCTCTTCAATACTTTGAAGAGGTTCTTTGAAGCAGATTTGCCCAGGGCAAAATGACTGCTGCTTCAATGGGTGTTGATTGTGGATCCATGTAATATGAAATCTTTGACAACTTCAATCTTTTCTCCATTTATTGTAATGCTGCTCATAGGTCCAGTTGTGAGGGTTTTCATTTTTTTTTTTTTTATGTTGAGATGTAATACATATTGCCAACTGAAGTCTTTAATATTCATCAGTAAGTGCTTCAAGTCATTTTCATTTTCAGCAAGCAAGGTTGTGTCATCTGCATATTGCAGGTTGTTAACGAGTCTTCCTCCAATGTTGATGCCGCATTCTTCATATAGTCCAGCTTCTTGGATTATTTGCTCAGCATACAGATTGAATACGCATGGGGAAAGCAACACTGACACACATCCTTCTTGATTTTAAACCATGCAGTATCCCCTTGTTCTGTTCAAACTACAAACTCCTTGTCTATGTGCAAGTTTCTCAGTAACACACTTAAGTGTTCAGGAATTCCCATTTTTTGCATGTTATCCGTAATTTGTTATGGTCTACACAATCAAATGTTTTTGCATAGAGAATAAGACACAAGTAAACATCTTTCTGGTGTTCTTTCCTTTCAGCCAAGATCCATCAGATATCAACAATGATATCCCTCATTCCACTTCCTCTTCTGAATTCAGCTCACATTCCTGGACACTCCATGTCAATATACTGCTGCAACTGTTTTTGAATTACCTTCAGCAAAATTTTATTTGCATATGATATTAATGATATTGTTCAATTATATCCACATGCTGTAGGATCATCTTTCTTTGGAAAGGGTACAAATATGGATCTCCTCCAGTCAGTTGGCCAGGTAGCTGTCTTCCAAATTACTTGGCATAGACAAGTAAGTGCCCCTAGTGTGGAATCCACTTGCTGAAACATCTCAATGGGTACTCTATCTATTACTGGAGCTTTGTTTTTCACCAGTTCTTTCAGTCCAGCTTTGGTTTCTTCCTTCAATACCATTGGTTTTTGATCATATGTCACCTCCTGAAATAGTGAACATCAACCTAGTCTTTTCCACACAGGGACACTGTGTATTCCTTCCATCTTCTTTTGATGCTTCCTGCATCATTCGATATTTTGCCCATAGAATCTTTCAATATTGCAACTCAAGGCTTGTATTTATTCTTCAGTCTTTTCAATTTGAGAAATGCTGAGCACATTCTTCCCTTTTGGATTTCTAACTCCAGGTCTTTGCACATTTCATTATAATAATTGACTTTGTCTTCTTAAGCTGCTCTTTGAAATCTTCTATTTAGGTTTTTTATCTTGTCTTTTCTCCCATTTGCTTTAGCTACTCTCCATGCAAGAGCAAGTTTCAGTGTCTCTTTTGACATCCAGTTGGGTCTTTTCTTCTTTTCCTGTCTTTTTAATGACCTTTTGCTTTCTTCATGGATGATGTTCTTAATGTCATAGCACAATTCCTCTGGTTTTCAGTCATTGGTGTTCAACGCGTCAAATCTATTCTTCAGATGGTCTCTAAATTCAGGTGGGATATAATTAGGGTCATGTTTTCACCCTTGTGTACTTGTTTTAATTATCTTCAGCTTCAACTTGAACTTGTATATGAGTAATTAATAGTCTATTCTGCAGTCAGCTCTTGGCCTTGTTTTGATTAAATATTGTTTTGGCTTCACCATTGCCTCTTTTCACAGATATAGTCAATCTGATTCCTGCGCATTTTATCTGGCAAGGTCCATGTGTGTATAGTCGCCATTTATGATGTTGAAAAAAGGTATTTGCAATGCAGAAGTCATTGGTCCTGGAAAATTCTCTCATGTGATCTCTGGCATCTCTTCTATCACTAAGGCCGTATGTTCCAACTATTGGTAATTCTTCTTTGTTTCCAAGTTTTGCATTACAATCACCAGTAATAATCAATACACCTGGATTGCATGTTTGGTCAAATTCAGACTGCAGAATTTGGTGAAAATCTTTCAATTTCCTCATCTTTGGCTTTAGTAGTTGGTATGTAAATTTGAGCAATAGTAGTATCAGCTGGTCTTCCTTGTAAGTGTATGGCTATTGTCCTATCACTGACAGCATTGTACTTCAGGACAGAACTTGAAACATTCTTTGTGATGATGAACACCATGCCATTCCTCTTCAATTTGTCATTCCTGGCATAGTAGATCATATGATTGTCTGATTCAAAGTGGCCCACCAGTCCATTTCAGCTCACTAATGCCTAGGATATTGATCTTTATGTGTTCCATCTCATTTTTGACAACTTCCAATTTTCCTATATTCATAGTTTATACATTCCACATTCCCATAATGGATGTTTGCAGCTGTTTCTTTCCATTTTGAGTTGTGGCCTATCAGAAAATGGAAGTCCCAAAAGCCTTACTTCATCCATGTCATTAAGGTTGATTCTGCTTTGAGGTGGCAGCTCTTCCCCAGTTGTATTTTGAGTGCCTTTGACCTGAGTGGCTCATCTTCTGGCACTACATCAGACAATGTTTCAGGGCTATTCGTAAAGTTTTCCAGTAATATATCAGACAGTGTTTCACTGCTATTCATAAGGTTTCCACTGGCCAATCCTTTGAGAAGTGGATGGCCCTATGCTTCTTTTGAGTTTGTATTTGTCTAGAAGCTCTGCTGACACCTGACCACCATGGGTGACCCTGCTGGTATCTGAGATTCCAGTGGCATAGCCTTCAGCCTTACATCAACATGCAAGTCACAAATGTATGACAGACAGACAAGTGGTGGAAGCATGTACGTGTGTGGATACAAATACCATTTTAGCTATACTCAGCTGGTTTTTGAGAGTCTGTTTATATCACCTCAAACACAGTGGTCATTTTATTTGCTAGTACTTGACAACTCTGCAGGCTGTTTTCTTCTAACCTGAGACAAATGGTAATGCCATGACTAGAGATCTAAATAACTCTGGTAACACTGAGGAAGGAAATTACCAAAAATAATAAAATATAAACAACTGAAACAAAAATCACATTGTCTTCACATATCACTCTGACACACTTGAAAAAAAGATAGTATTTAAAAAAATATATTTTTGGGATTTGTTGAGTTTGTGGTTACTTTGTTGATATTTTAAGTACAGTGAGTACATGGGGACAACTGGAATGTTGTCCATCACCTCAGCCCTCATTGCACTTGAAGATACTGATTATTGCTTAGCAACATATTGACACTGCCAAGTATCCTCTATAAGAATGACTTTATAGCCATGATATAAATACACCTACTCCTCACTTATAGACATGGTTAGGTTCCAAAGACTAGGTCTTTATGTTAAATCAGCATTACACAAAAATGGAGGATGATCACATCAGATCACAAAACAGAAGATGATTAAATCATTACATAACTGTCAAGCTACATCATTAACTGCCAAGTTGACAAATGAAGTTAATCATCACAGTCAGCATTACTCTTGCCTCACACCTCAGCTTTCGTTACTGCCGGACATACATAATTAATGTGCAAAATAGTCTGGTAGTAGGTTTTTCACTATTGTCATAAATGTGAAATGTCAGATAACAGATAGTCAATAGGTGAAGAGTAGATATAAATTGCTCACAGGATCCTTCAGCTAGAAGTTGATCAAGATGCCAACTGCTGTGAAAGCTAGGCAGACAGAAGATTTTGGCTATATTAACAGCATTCCAAAGCAGTATCAATTTCAAGTATGGGTTCAAGCATATCATATAATTCCCATTGACAATGACTGTGGTTGGATATCTCATTCCATTTTCATCCTCAAATACACTATTAACTGTAAAACATTTCATTTTAGTGTTACCATTGCTAACTAACTATCAATGAAAAGTTGTTCCTACCTGATCATTTCTTTTATATTTTGATTCACAAATCACTTTTGCTATGTTAAATCCATTATTAAATACAATTGTTTCACAAATATTTCTGTTGATTAATACAACTTTACCCATGGTTCCACATCATACTTCATAAAAGGATAGAACCTGTGGTGTGAAGTTCCCCTCACTTAATAGCCCTTCAAACTTATGGGTTAAATGTAGTCAATTTTTAGGGCTATAATGTAATTTTCAATTTAATATTTCCTAGTCTTTGTGCACAGCTTCTGTATCTAGGCATCATAAAGAGTTGCTTATGAAAGAACAAAATTTCATAAGATGTGAATGAATGTTTGCTAGATTCCTTCATCTAAATAGTTGAACAACAAGAAAATTATTACAGGGTCTCATTCACTGGTAACTGCTCAATAAACATTGTTGATAAATTGGGTAGCAATTCCACTCCAGGGCCCAGTCCCATCAGCTGTCACAGGTTAAAGAGAATGGAACCTGGCCACAGTCAATAATGTCAGTGCACACCCTCAAGGTCTTAACTAAAATGCTATTATTGATTCTGCAGGTGGCTCATCTTTCTACAGTTCAATATCTTTAACTAGCATTTCAGCCCAACACTTTTAGGTAACATATAATAATTTTTTTTTTCCTCTAGGGTAAGAAGAAAACCTGTTCACATTATAATTTAATAAAGCTGCATTAATAGACCCTTGGAACAATTAGATGTAAAAGGAGATATCCAACAATTCATTTGGATATGTACGACATGCCTGCTTCTTTGATTTTTTTCCCTCCATTTTATTTCCTTATGGTATGACAATAACTGGAAGGATTGTTTGCTTTTTGGTGAGTTGACCACTTGATGGATTATTTTTGGCCTTTGAGTTTTGGCTATGTTTATGATCAGTGATGTAAATGGAATCCTGTAGAATAGAGCCTTAGCAGTCACTTAGTCTGAGACCTCACTCCTTAAGCAAGAATCTTCTCTACAACATTTTTGGAAATATTCTTTCCACTCTATTGAACACTTTGCACAGGACAGTTTTAATTTCTTCAGAGGACAATCCATTCAACACTTATATAGTCTTTATTATTATGAGCCAACATTTCTCTCCTTATATCTTCCCTCCACCCCAGTGTTCTCAGTTTGACGCTGTTTATTTCCTCTGCCATGTGATAGGCAATTTCAAAGAATTGAAATTAACTTTACTTAGATTCTTTTTCAGTCAGGACATCAATAATTCAACCATTCTTTTCACCTTCTGGTTTTCAACAATTAATAATGTAGATTATATTTTATAATGTTTATAAGGCAGTTCTCATCTTCATAATCTCTTTAGTAAATAGTTTTAGAAAACTTATTCTAATACTTAGCAAAGTTCTCAACAGCAGTCTCCATGTCTAGTCTTTCTTGAAACTCTGATTGTCTAACACAGACTGCCTTTTATGTAGAAGTAAGTTCAAAAACCCATGTATCAGTTTGCTGTACTGTGATGGTACAGTGTAGTAAATTACATAGTATGGCTTTTTCAGCCATAGTCTTTGTAAACTCCATGGTGGAATTTGCCATAAACAACTAAGTAGCTCCTGATTGTTAGTTATCCACCTGGGGTATTTTTGTTGAACAGCATGAAGGAATTTTCTGAGAAGTCTGCTTCCTCTCAGGTGTGTGGAATTCTGGTGTTGGGATTGGTTGGTTTTGCCACTCTGTGGGACTTAAAAGGAGTCCTCCTAGAGGCAGAGAGAGATGTGTGGCTGAGAGTCCCACCCATGGCTGAGAGACCAACCTGTTACTGAAAGAAAGATGCACAGCTGAGAGATGGCAGTGGGAGAACCAAGAGGCATGAGACAGAGCAGCCAGACTTATCTGACCACAGATACATGTCTAACGGCATGGCAGAGGGAAGACTGTCCTGACTGAGGAACTGAATCCTGAGTGTGTTCCTGAATTTGAATTGTAGCCTGTTGCTTCGCTAATAAACCCCATAAGCTGTGAGTGGTGTCTGTGAGTTCTGCATGGCCACTGCATTGAATCCAGAAAAGAGGTGGTGGGTGCCGCGTGAGGAACACTTGGTAACAAGGTTAGTAAGAGGGTTGGAGGGTGGCAGCATATCTGACCTCATATGGGCAGGTCTTGGGCTGCTGATGGTGATTCTGTCTTCCTCTTGTGTAGTTAGAGGAGGTCAGAAGATGCCGCCTCCTTGCCCCTTTTGCAAATGGTTTGCATGTTGCTATACCACTCCTTGGAAGGAAGGTTGGCCAATATACTTCTGTAGGGATACTGTCTTGGAAACCCAAGGAGGGGTCACTATGAATTGGATCCAACTTCACAGCAGTGAGTTTGGTTTGGTTTTGGTATGATATCGGAAGTTATACTTTTGATTTTCAAATATTAGCAGAGTCATGGTCATAAAAGCAGAGCTTCCAGACTAAGAAACACTAGGAAGAAAGGTCTGATGATGTACTTCCAAAAATGAGCTAATGATAGCATTATGGATCACAGTAGAACAGTGTCTGACTTGCCTGCTTTGGATACATCATAAGGAAGGATCAATCACGGGAGGAAAACATCATGTTTGGTGAAGTAGATGGTCAATGAGGGTGAGATGGATTGACATAATGGGACTCAATGACAGATTGTGAGATAATGCAATGTGTTTTTCTGTTCCACATAAGATTGTCATGATTAGAAGTAGACTAGATGGCAGCATCTATCTCTATCTAAGCTCAAAATAAATACATTTTTTAAAAATAAAGAATTTATCTAGTCTAGGTCTGTTGTCAGTAGGGCCTGACATTAGTTGGAGGACTTGTTTTTATAGACTGTAATTATTGACTGGTCTGCAGCTAACAACAACAACAACTGAACCCTTGTAGGTTTAAGGGGCTACTTTGCTGCTCTCATTTCAACAGTTATAATTTCAGAGGAACAAAGATCAAATTTTATTGAAGTTGTTATTAGGATTCCATGTCTCCTTACTAAACTACTATTACTGCTTTCGTAGCTTGAAGTTCTTTATTTACATTATAACAGTTAACCCTCTGATTTTTTCATCCATGGAAAATGAAGCATATGCACCATTAGATAACATACTCAAGGTCAAATAGCAGTAACCAGCAGAGATTGGTGACCCAGGCTTTATTATCTTTGAATTCTAGAATGATGTAGTGCCTGACATATTATACTCTGTCAATCAATCCTTGTTGAAAAAATAGTTTGTATTTAAAATTAAATTAAATTTGTGTTTATATCAAAGTTATTTATGTACTGAATCTAAAGAGTCAAATAGTGCTACAAGGCTTATACTGAAAAAGCAATTATTCTCTCTTCCATCTTTCCTCTTATTTATGAACACCAAAGACAATAGTTTTTAATACTTCTTTTCCTGCTGCTTCTATAATTTAACCCCAAATTACTAAAATATTTGCCTATATTGTTATTTTGGAGTTTTTGGTTTGACTTCTTACTAAATATGTATTTATTTCCCCTCTCTTATCCTCCTAGTGTGGATACATCACAACTTTTTTTAGTTAATATTCAGTAATCATCATGACAATGTAAATATTTTTCACTGCTGAGTCATATATTAAACTAGGTTTACAATTCTTATCTTCAAAGATATATTTATATCCAGGAGTTAATAATGTTCTTCCACTTAAAAAAAAAAAAAATTCTATGTATAACCAAATCATCTCCAAATTCAATGAGAGAATTGAAAGTTTTTGCAAATATCATCACACACATGAGATGATAGTTGATGTGATGGTTAAGTTTGTGAGTCAACTTGCCTGGGCCTGGTTGAGTGGCTGGGCAGCTGGTGGTAGCTGTTACCCATAATGAGACTGGCAATCAACTTCATAGTGGGACCTACCACAAGCAGCTGAATAGCTGCTTTAGGGACGTGGTCTGCTTCCTGTATATAAGAAACAACTTTGGGAATGGTCTCTAGCTTATGGCACACTTGAACCCTGCTTGTAGCTATGTCATTGTTCACTAGCCTGCCATGCTATGCCATCCTTGGGACTTTCAATGGATTTGAATTAATGGCCTGCTGTGTGGTTTGGTAACATCGGGACTGTGCCATGTTATTTGTCGACCTTGGGCTTGTTAGCCTCAGCAGCCTGTAGCTGCCTGAGTGAAGAGATGCCTCTAGCTTCAATGGGCTGGGAGCAAGAGGCAGAGCTGAAGTCCAAGGTTGAGGGGCTTTCACCCAGCGCTTAGAGCCTGGCACTTTGAACTGACTTTGGGAGACTTCTAGCCTCCTGAACTGTAAGAGAATAAACTCCTGTTTGTTCAAGCCATCCCATTTTTGGTATATTCTTGTCAGAGCGACACTAGGTAACCAAAACGGTTTATTATTTTTTTTCTCAGAAATTTTCTTTCAGAGTCTCTGAACTTCTTCCAATCTGGACTGGTTTCAACATAGGCTTGCTACACACAGGTAGTATATAGGAATTGCACTCTTTATCATGCTGGGAATTCTTATGGCTTTGATTTTGTGTTGTTGAATCTCCTGTTTCCTGGTCCCATGTCTTCCTCTTTCTTAGTTTATTCTCCACTTTTGTTGGAGTTCCTTCAGTGAATTTCCTAAAGAGAATTGTTTTTGAAAATTAATTCTTGGAAAATGTGTTTATTCCCCAGTCGACCCCCCACTGACTTGATATTAGTTTGGCTATATACTGGAAAGAATTTTCCCTTAGAATTTTGAAGGCATCACTCTGTTGCTTTCTAGCTTCCAGAGCTGTCAGGGAAAATACTATTATTTTTATGTAAACTGGGTTTTTTTTTTTTGCCTCTTCTGGAAATATTTATCGCCACCTGCTTTGGAATTTTATGATGATATCTCTTGGTATTGTTTCATTTTATCAATTATACTGAGAACTTGATGGGCTCCTTTAACATATAGTTCTCAATTCAGGAAAATTTGTGCAAGTCATTTCATTGGTAGTTTCCTTCATTATGTTTTATTTTTGTTTCTGGAACTCCTATTAATTGGATATTGAATTTCTTAAGCTAAACTTCTGTTCTTTTCTTCTCTTTGTCCTTTCTTTTATTTTTCTGAGAGATTTCCTCAACTTTATCTCCAAAGTATTCTATTGATTTGAAAAAGTTTTATTTTTAATTTATAAAAGTTCTTTTATGTTCTCTGAATGTTCCTTTTTAATATCCTCCTAATCTTGTTTGGTGAATACAATATCTTCTATTATCTCCCTGAGAATATTCTTGTAGCTTTAATAATAGTTTTTTTTTTTTCCTTTTCCTGAAATGTTTCTGATTCCTCAGATTTTTTTCCCCTCTAAAATTTTAAAAGTTGGTTTATGTTCCAATATTTTCTCAAATGGTTGATCTTCTTGGCTGTCCTTTCATATTTAAGATTATCATGCTACATATGGCTTTTTGAGATGAGTATTGCAGGATGAAAAGAAATTAACTGGCTGGGTCAGGGATGTGTCAGAGCTAGGACAAAGAGGGGGAAAGTGTTTAAAAGATATTTCAGGTACAATGAATAGTTTGTGCAACATATTATGAAATATCATTTTACATTTATTTATACTGGCCTCAGTATTTCATTATCTCTATATCACAACATTCATTTAATCAAAACCTGTGATAGCATATTTACATTGCTTCCAGTTTTTCACCATTATGAACAATGGAATAATAAACATCCTTTTACATATGAATTTGCATATTTTAAACCTTTTTCTTTAGGATAAATTCTTAGAAGTGAAAAAGCTATGACAAATCTGTGCAACATCTTAAGGCCTGTGGTAACGAAATGGAAGGTTTAAGTGAATTTGCTGTTAGATGCTCTTGTCACTTCTCATTTTGAAACAATAATCTATTTTTACAGACAGGAGGGAGAAAGTGAAGAGAGGGATACACAATTCAATTAATACGTCTTTTAATGGAGTCTGCTGCAAATAAATTCTTTCTGCCTCATTCTTTGTGTTCCTCAAAAGAAGTTTTAAGGCCAGGCGATATCCAGTTCTACCAAAAAGTTTTATAAGAACTAAAAGTATCCTATTTTTTAATGAAATGATTTATTAGTAATTATAGAGTCTTTTAAACTTACTTATTTCAACTAATTCAGATAACCCAGTAGAGAACAGTTTTTTAAAAGATGATTTGCTGATTTCAACCACAAAAATAACTAATGAGGATAGGTGTTTATTGTCACAGTTGCCCTTTTCAATTATACTGACTTTTATGGAATAAAATGTTCTCAGAACAAGTTTAATTTAAATACTATATGAAAAAGTAGGAGCTCTGGTAGCACAGTGCTTAAGGCACTTGACTGGTAACCAGAAGGCTGGCGGTTCAAACCCACCAGTCACTCCTTGGAAGGAAGGTTGGGCAATCTACTTCCATAGTGATACCACCTTGGAAACCCAAGGAGCGGTTGCTATGATTCGGGTCCGACTTGATGGCACATAACAAGAACAACATGAAAAAGTGTCCCTAATTCAAAAAAGATTTTGTAGAAGTAAAAGCCTGAGTAATACTGCACTGAGCCAGGTGGCCCTGGAACTCTGTCTCCGGAGCTTTGTTTTCACTGCTGTGCTCTGTGATACACATACAGCTGACTTAGACCTTCTGCCTTATTCACCAACCACTTATTTCCATGAAGGAGTGTTTAAAGAACTTCACAGGATAAAAGGGTTTAGATTTAAATGTACAGTGAACAAAACAATAAGAGGGTGGTGGCTGCCTCAGTCAAGATGGAGATATTTTATGCGCATGAAAATATCATAATTAGCTTCTGACTCTCCAGGATAACTCCAGGTAGTTGTCAAGCAGACAAACTCCTTCTAAAATGACCAAATCTAAATAGAGACAAAAACAAACCCCTCAATATCCTGATGGATAATGCTTCTTGGAGAAAATTTCCTTCAATAATTGATTATTTGCTATGCTTTGACCATATGTGTTGGGGACAGTATGTCTGTTGCCATAACAAACTAATTGAGCAATTCAGTTGACATGGCCTCTGGTTCAGGCGTGACTGCCAAGCACAACTCTTGTCTTAAAACAATACATCTGGGAGTTTTGAGACTTTTCCAATCCTCTTCATCTGTGACCCACTTTAGACATGTATGAATCGGATCCCAGAAGAGACATCTCACTTCAGCATCCTGTCTCGAAGGCAAAGGGAGCAGACTGTCCATTACCCTCTCCCTTTCACTCTTAGGTTAATGACAACATTAAATATTAAACAGGTTTCTGTCTTCTCAATGCTCATGTAAGTGATTTCACATTAGCTCATCCACTTTTGGCGCTGGCCTTTCTTTGATTTCTGATAAAGCATGTTGCTTCTGTGTAACATAACTCAGAAGAAATCATGATTGATTTGACAACCGTTAATGTGATGCTTAATATTAACATTCATCTTTAGTTATGGAGGAGGAAAGTGATGGAGGAGGAGAGGGAACATATAGAGGAGTCAGAGAGGGAAATGCGTCTTTGACTTTTAAAAAGGTGACAGGGACTGAATGATCTTATTAAGAATACCAGGGAAAAAAAAAAAAAAAAAA
>NW_006922017.1:1228876-1239250 GCF_000298275.1 Orycteropus afer afer
ATATATATTTCTTTTCTTCTTAGTGGACATAGTGGTTAAACCATTCACCTGGTAACCAAAAGGTCAGCAGTTTGAACCCACCTGCTGCTCCATGGGAGAAATGAGGCAGTCAGCTTCTGTAAAGATTTACAGACATGGAAACCCTATGGAGCAATTTTACTCTGTCCTAAAAGTTCGCTATGAGTCAGAATTTACTTGATGGCAGTGGCTGGTAGGTTCTTAGTGGACAGGGAAGAGAAAATCACTGGGTAATTACTAAAGTCTTGTGTTTTTTGAAACTCAGTCTCTGCAATGTAACCAAAGTCCATTCTCCAAGTTGTCAGAAAGAGAACAGCAGTGAGATGGGACTGTTTATGACTGATTTGCTCTTTGTCACTCACAGAGATAAGCTTACACTTTTTTAACAGGATTAGGAAGATGGAACATGGCTCTAGCAATATTCCATGTTTTACTTTTGTGATGGGTCCCTGGGTGGTGCAAATGGTTAACATGTGTGGCTACTCACTGAAAGGTTAGAGGTTTCAGTCCACCCAGGGGCACCTAGAAACCAAGGCCTGAGCATCTATTTCCAAAAAAACCAGCCACTGAACACACTGGAACACAGTTCTACTTGGAGACACTTCGGGTCATCATGAGTAGGAACCAACTCAGTGGCAACTGGTAGTGTGTGGTGCAGGGCCTTTCAGAGAGTGGCCACCATGAATCAGAACTGACTCCATGGCAACAACTGGTTTTACTTTGGTCTGCTAGAGCTTGCATACTGAATGAGCCAGGTGTGGATGCAAATTTTATTGCATTTGTATACATTTTCCTCCCTAAAGAGCCAGTGTATAAAAATGTTATAAAAATACTGAAGATAAGTGAATAAACTTTTAGGACAGAAAGAGAACTTTCAACTAGCTCAACTTCCTCGTTTTAAATATGAGTAAACTGAGACCTGTATGAGAGCTTAAAATCAGAGGCACTTGGTATGTATAAATTAGAGCAGTCAGTCTAAAAGTGGAGCTTTGGCTGCTTTTTAAAGTCCTGACATAAGTCTACAATCTATGTCAAATTTTAAACCTACCCTTTTCAATAGCAGTTCCTCTAATGTTGATGTTGACCATAGACCCTAAAGAAGACATTCTTTTTCTTCGAGGTCTGGCAGGTGCAGGATATCACACTCTACTCCCAGAGGTTATTTCCACTATGGTCAAATGGATGTAACATGAGATACTTTATACCTGAAGGGTCTTGATGCACAGCCTTATTAGTAAATCTTTACAACGGACCCCCAGAAATGGACATTATTGAGAAACAACTTTTATAGAACCAAACAAAACCAAACTCACTGCCGTCAAGTCTATTTTGACTCATAGCAACCTCTCCTAGGGTTTCCAAGGTGGTATCTCTATGGAAGTAGATTGCTCAATCTTCCTTCCAAGGAGTGGCCAGTGGGTTTGAACTGCCAGCCTCTGGTTAGCAATCAAATGCCTAAGATACTATACCACCAGAGTTTTTTTATAGAGGGCTACCTAAAAAACCTATCCTGTCTTTGTCCTGTGACTATCCTGTAATAAACTAAAGAACATGTACATTTGCATGTATGTACCCTTAACCAATCATGTAATCCCACATACATGTTATCCACTATCCCTGTTAAAACCCTGCTTTTAGATTTCCCACCTTTGATTCCCCTGGTTGTCTTTCACCCAATTATAATTTTGTAACTTTTAGTTCCTACTCCAGCCTGCCATACCCACTTTGTGAATTTGGATGTCTTCCCAGCCTGGGCCATCTCTATCCCTCAATAAGCCTCTTTTGCTTTTACTCAAGGAAACTCAGTGATGTTATCTATGATATACTTCACCTGGTAAAGTTGTGACCAAAGGCCTCACAGGTAGTAGTGTTTGCGAGTACCCAGTCATGGTAATTGTTACAAATATTCTAGTATTTATTCATTTTTGTTGTTGTTGTTGTTGTTATTTGCCATCGAGTCGGCCCCGAGTCATAGCAACCCCTCCTTGGGTTTCCGAGGCAGTATCACTACGGAAGTAGGATTGCCCAACCTTCCTTCCGAGGAGTGGCTGGTGGGTTTGAACCGCCAGCCTTCTGGTTAGCAGTCAAGTGCCTTAGGCACTATGCTACCAGAGCTCCTCATTTTTTTTAGGATCTCTTAAAAAATCTATCATTTGTTGCACAGATTGACTGGGAAAATCAAGTGGTCGTATACATACATTTTTTAAATTCCTAACTGAAAATCGACTGTGTCTTTTGACACACTTTAACACCTGTTGCCAATGAGTGGATTATGACTCATAGCAACTGTAGAGGACAGGGTAGAACTGACTATAGGATTTCCAAAGCTGTAATCTTTATGGCAGCATCTGCCACATCTTTCTCCTGTGGAGTGGCTGGTAGGTTCAAACAACTGACATTTTGGTTAGCAGCTGAGGACTTAACCACTGAGACATCAAGTCTCCTTGACACTTTACTACTTTGTTTTTCCAGGAGCTTAAGGGTATGCATATCATCAGAACAAAAAAACTTTGTAGTGAAATACACCTTTTTGCAAATCAAGTAATATGAATGGTATATTGCAATTGATGACTACCAGCAAGAATTTTAACAAGGTGATTAAATCTATCAACAACACTAAGTCCTAAGGAGTCTGTCTCTGACCTGTGTTAGTTCATAAGCTACAGCAAATGTCCAGCAGTGCAAAAGTGATGAGCTTTGTATCATTTCATCAGAGGTTCTGAACTGCAGTACTATTGACACTTTGGGCTGTATAATTATTTTTTTTGTGTGTGAAGAATAGCTTGTACATTGTAGGATCTTTAGCCACATCCTTGGTCTGTACCCATCAGATACCAGCAGCAACCTCCACTCAGTTGTAACAATAAAAAAATTATCTGGGGGTGAGAGGAGAGGATGCAAAATATTTTTCAGATGATAACTGCATTAGATGATAAAGTCATTTCAGAATCAAGCTGTTTGACCACTTCATTTCAGACCACAAAATCTGCTTGCACCTAAACAGGAAACATATATATATATATATATATATATATATATATATATATATATATATATATGATATATAACATACATATATACATATGTAACATATATATATATGGCTTGTACCTGTAAGCCAATGGAATGAAAGGCAATAAGAGAAGGGATAAAGAAAATCACTAGGTCAATCAGAGTCTTACTAGGAAGGCAGAAAACACAGGGGAATTAAAAAGGCAATTGGGTACATGGGAGACACACTGAGCTGAGAGTTCTATAAGGAAATGCAGGAACCCCTGAAATTAACAACAGGAAGCTACTGTTACCCTGGGCTGGATGGATGAAGGGATGGGAACTATTACCTGATTCCAGAAGCCAGAGTCACCTGAAAATGGCAGAAACAAGGAGGGTCTCTTTGGTGGGAGATGGAAACTTAAAGAAGATACGAAGCTCCCCTGGGTGGAAAGAAGGAGGTGAAATACCCTGGCTTCTCCCTTTCTTTATGTTCTAATTTCTTGCCAGTGCCACCCATTGCATAAGCTAGTCTTCCACTCTCCATTCACCATGGTATACAGTACACAGGAAGGAAACACACCTAACAGTAAACAGGCCAAGGAGTGTCCAGCATAAGTAATGTGTTGTAATCTGTTCAAAACCAGCAAATGGCTTATCTTATTCCTGGAGAACTAGAACTCTGGGGAATAAAGTTATGTCCAAAATATGACAGATTGCTACTTCTTTTGCCTTCCTAATGAGGCACAAATACAGGTATCAGGTGGGTGAGGCTGCTTACCTTGGGGCATTGCCCAGAGCATTTGTACTGATACTGATATAAGATCAAAAACTATAGTCATGAATAGTTTACCTTTATGGCACACTATCCATGTGCCAGCCTCAATGTTGATTACATGAACAAGTTAACTGTATCTTTCCAAAATTTTCTGACTCAGACACTATTATTCTATTCTAGAGATGAGAAGCTAAGGCCGAGAAAAATGAAGTGAGTTGTCCAAGATCGTAAAACTAGTAAGTGGACGAGCTGTGATTTGAATCCAGGCCTGTGTAATGACATAGTTGAAAATCTTGACCACTTTGCTACACTACCATACAGTGGAGATACGATGATAATGGATGATGATGAGACTGCTAGAATGACAATAGCTGATATTTGCTAAGTTACAAATATTTTAAGTGCTATGTTTTAAGTGCTTTTCTATTTTTTAGTACATCAAAATCGTACAATAATTTATTTTACAGATGAGAAAACTCAGTCTCTGAGAGTTTAAGTAACTCATCCAAGATCACATAGCTACTAAGTAATGGAGCTATTTTTTTTTTTTTAACTTACGCACTTTTGACTTCAGATCTGTACTTTTAAACACTAAAATGATACATGGCATTGTGTGTATGTGTTTTATTTATTCATTGTCTCATTTCATCCATTTGCATTTAATGTCAAGCATATTATTGCGCCTTGGAGTTATAAAGATGACTATAACATGTGTAAGGAACTTACTGTTTAGTGGGACTTATTATTAGGGGAATGCTTACAAACATGAAGACAAATGATGATGATTTCATGTGACAAGTACAATAAGGTAAGTTCACTCTAGAAGCTCTGGAGGCACAGAGGAAGATTGGAAATTTCCTCTCTTGGGATGGAAAATGGTAGCTCCATAAATGAATTCCAGAAAGGGGCTAACTCATAAGATCTACTTGCATTTCAGAAATTGTGCAAGTTGTGAAAATAAGTGACAAGAAAGAAAACGGAAACTGGAAGAACATTCATATGGCTAGAGTATGGGATCTGGGAGTTCTGGGAAAGGAGGTTAGAGAAGTAGGCAGGGTTCACATTTGAAAAGATCTCATATGAACAATAAGGAGCTGGGGTGACTGTCTTTTGTAGCACCTTTGAAATTCTTTAGGACACATGCTGTATTTATTTTGTAACTTTACCTTCTACCTGTTATAAAACTGAACTATCTTGTGTCTGTGAATTCACTGCACACAGTTGGCATGGAAACTAATGATATCTATGACTTCGTTGTAGCTGCTTTCTCAGTGACACATGGAAAAACCCAGCGCTTGCTCCAGCTGGCACTTAGGAGGCTCTGGTGACCTGAATTTACAACAGGTCTTGACCTAAGGTGATGAAAACCCTTACAAAGCTATTACTGAGAGGGAGCTGCTAAAATGTCACTCCAGCCTCACTCTCCACTTCTCTGCTATCCTTCTATTCCCCAAATGGCTTCCTTTGGTGGTTGGCTTCAAACTGAATATACAAACCTGACAGACGAAGAGGAAACTTGCAACTTGTGATTGAAATGCATTGCTGGAGCTTTAGCCTGAAGATGCCACAGTTTTTATTCCAAGAGTAAGCATAGCATAGAAAGGTAATTAAATTCTCCCATTACGGATGCTGTGCTTGGCTCAGTATTTGTGGATGGGCTGCCCTGGGCAACTTGGCCTCTGCCTACACCACTGGATGCTTTTGTGACTTCTCCAGTTTGCCAAACCCTCTGGGGATTTGGATAGATGGGAGAGTAGAGAAGGCAACATCTGCTTGAATGTGATTCCTTTTTGATGCCATTGGCTCACTTTTGACAAGTAGAGCAATCTAACAAGCTCTATTGCTTCTTCCCAAACTGTAATTCTTTTGTTCCTTGGCGACATAATAATACACCAAATTAGAGGGGAATGTTAACACTAAAACAGTAGAGTGAAAAGAGCACTAATAGAATTCAGTAGAATGTGAATTTAAGTATCATCTCGCCACTTTTTTTGTTGTATGACCACTGGGAAATCATTTAAGCTGTAAGTTTCAGTTTTTTCATCTGTAAAGTAATTCCTATCTCATGGTGAGAGGCAGAAATGTGATAATACTTATGAGAGTGATTTGTAACCTGTATTTCACCAATTTACAAATTCCTGTTAGTAATAGGGGAACTCTGGTGGCAGAGTGCCTAAGGCATTTGACTGCTAACCAGTGGCTGGCAGTTCAAACCCACCAGCTACTCCTTGGAAGGAAGATTGGTCAGTCTACTTCCATTAGAGATACTGTCTCAGAAACCCAAGGAGGAGTTGCTGTGAGTCAGAACCTACTCAATGGCAGTGAGGTTGTTTTTTTTTTTTTGGTTTTATTAGTAATAGGAGCCCTGGTGGCACAATAGTTAAGGACTCCCTGCAAACATAAAGGTTAGTGATTCTAATACACCCAGCAGCTCCATGGAAACAAGACCCGGCAATCTGCTTCCATAAAGATCAGCCTATGGGGCAGTTCTACTTTGTCATTTGAGGTCACTATGAGTCAAAACTTGACTCAATGGCACCTAACAGAAACAAAATATAAAGAAATTGACAAAATCAATAGTCTGTTTTTGCCAGATATTTTCATCACATTTTGGGTTTTAACTGTAATATTTGGGTATTAGCAAATGTATTTCTTAGAAGTGCTTTTTTTTTTTTTTAAAATAAGGAATATATTTTTAACTGCTCACCCCTCATTCCTCTTCTTTCAGTTCTCTAGGGTTGCTCTGACAGAAAACACCACAAATGGATGGTCTGAATAAACAGGGATTTATTCTCTTACAGTTTAAGGGCTAGAAGTCCAAGTTCAAAGTGCCAGTTCTAGGGGCAGGGTGAAAACCTTTTGACCTTGGGCTTCAGCTCTGTTCCTGGCCCACTGAGGCTGGAGGTGTCTCTTCACTCAGGCAGCTACTGGTTGCTGAGGCTGTGAAACCCAAGGTTGACAAATAAAATGGCACAGTCCAAAGATTACCAAACAATGTGGCAGGACATTAGTTCAAGTCCAGAGACAATCCTAAGATTGGCAGGAAACATGGTGGGCTGCATAATGAACACTCAGCTACATGTAGGGTTCAAGTATTCCAGAAAGCTTGAGCCCTTCCTCAAAGCTGCTGCTTTTATACTGGGAGCAGACAACATCCTCAAGGCAACTACTTGGCTGCTCCAGTAGATTCCACCATGGGATTGATTTACCAGTCTCATCATGGGGAATAGCTACATCCAGCTGCCCAGCCATTCAAAACCAAGCCCTGCCAAGGTGACACACAACTTAACTACCATACCTCTGTTGGTAATCATAGTTTCAGAGATGTCCAAATTGCAGAGTAAATAAAACTCTGGACTATAGTAACATCACCCTGACAGACAAATGGCATGGGGGTATCTGATCCCTCTGGCATGAATCCTATTGCAGATGATTATTTTCAAGACATAATGATTTAATTCTTGCAAAGCACTTAACACACAAAACATGGTGTTTAGTGAATGTTAGCACCTGTTTTATTACATTTATAACAACATTCACAATCTGAGGGCCCCTGTAAAGACTGTTTAATTTCATTCTGCGCAACAAGGGAGAACCACTAAAGTTTAAAGCTGCTTTTGAACCACCAGTTTGCTTGTATCTTGAAAATTACCTTTATTTTGTCCAACTCAAGGTACATATAATGTCTAAGCCCCATATCTCAAATAGCTTCTACACTTTGTTTCTAATAGAAAAGAATGTGACCTTGCAAAGCTAATAGAGAACAGCTTTCACAAAGATGATTCATGTAATAATAATGAATGGAAGCTGACAGTTTAAAGGAATCCTATGAGGAATTTTTAGAAGGTGTTCATATTTTTTTTATGAACTTATCTGAACTAACCTATTTGAACATATTTAGCCTTTGATTGTAAACTTGATTCGTGTTTAATATAGAAAAATTTGGAAAGAAAAAGTAGCAATTTGAAAGAAATATAAAATCTCCCATTAGCTCACCACCCAGAGATAATCTTTGTTGATATTTTGGTATATAATTTTATTTGGTTCAAATTTTCAAAATTGCACTTACTTGAATTGGAAATATGTCCTTAGCACTAAATTCTGAGAATATAAAAGGCCTGTCATGAAAATTTTACTTCAAATTCAAAACAAATACAATCAGAATTTTAAAATCTTAATCTAATCCAGAAACTCCTTTATAGCCCTATTAAAAAATGTAATTCAACTGAGAAGTGTAGGAAATCTTTTGTGAATTGCTTTCCATAACTAGCATAACCAACTTTTCTTTCTATTTTACCTTCTTTGTGCTATAAGCAATAAATCACAAATTGTCACCTCTGTACGTACTGCTTTCTAGCTAAATTATCCTGAAAATGTCCAAAGGGAGAGCCATTCAAAGAATGATTTAAAAGGAGAGAGTATATCTGAGTCAAATACATTTCATAAAATTATTCACAGAACATGTCTTTTGTGAATTCTCGAATGTCACTGTGAATATATTTCATCTCCAGCTTCTTTATCCCTCTTATCTCAGCACTCGTACAAATCACTGGTGTGGTAGTTCAGTGATGTGTCAACTTGGCTGGGCCTGGCTGAGTGGCTGGACAGCTGGAGGTAGTGTTCCCCATGATGAGACGGGCAACCAACTCCATGGTGGAATCTACCATGAGCAGCTGAGTAGCTGCCTTAGGGAATGTGGTCTGTTTCCTGTATATAAGCAGAAACCTTGGGTAATGATCTCTAGCTTATGGCACCTTGAACCCTGCATGTAGCCATGTCGTTGTTCAGCAGCCTGCCATGCTCTGCCAACCTTGGGACTTACAATGGACTTGAATTATTGGCCTGCTGTGTGATTTGGTAATATCAAGACTGTGCCTTGTTACTTGTCAACCTTGGCCTTGGCAGCCTCAGCAGCCAGCAGCTGTCTGAGTGAAGAAAATCCTCCAGCTTCAGTGGGCTGAGAGCTGGAGGCAGAGCTGAAGCCCAAGGCTGAGGGGTTTTCACCCAGCCCCTGGAGTCTGGCACTTTGAACTTGGACTTAAAGCCTCCAAACTGTAAGAGAATAAACTCCTGTTTGTTAAGGCCATCCCATTTGTGGTATATTCATGTCAGAGCAGCACTAGCTAACCAGAACAACTGGTAATTAGTATTGACACATTTTTTCTCCTGTTACTATTTACTATTTGTTTGATACATTAGCTACTGAAAGAAAATAAACTAGAAAGCTCTAATGTAATGGTAAAAGAAATACATTTTAGGAAGTTTGGATACACTACCTCTGCAAGGGAAGTCACAGAAAGTTTTATGCTTCCTTTAGTTTGTGAAGACATGGACAGGCTATGAGAGTCACAAGTTTATGCTGTCTAGATAAACTAAATGTGCCATTCTTTTATCCTGTATTGTAAATACCAGTTAAGAATAAATCAAACTTACTTTAATCAAACCACCTGATACTAATAATTATTATAGTATCAGCATAAAGAATGGATCATCAAGTTTTATAACTGCATCAATAATCAACATCCTGATAAATGGAGAAAATAATGAAGTTGTCAATGATTTATTTTTTCTTGGATCCACAATCAATGCCCATGGAAACAGCAGTCCAAAAAGCATTGGGTAAACCTGTTGCAACAGATATATTTAAAGTGTTAACAAGCAAAGATACCACTTTGAGGACTAAGGTGTGCCTGATCCAAGCCATAGTATTTTCAATTGCCTCATATGCATGCAAAAGCTGGACAATGAATAAGGAAGATCAAGGAAGATTTGATACCTTTGAATTATGGTATTGGCAAAGAATATTGAAAATACCGTGGATTGCCAGGAGAACGAACAAATCTATCTTTGAAGAAGTACAGCCAGACTACTTCTTAGAAGTGAGAATGATGACACTTCATCTCACATACTATACACATGTTATCAAGAGGGAGCAGTCCCTGGAGAATGAAATCATGCTTTGAAAAGTATAGGGGCAGTGAAAAAGGGGAGGACACTCACTGAAATGGATTCACACTGTGATTGCAACAATGGCTTCAAACAGCAATGATTGTGAGGATGGTGCAGGACTGGGTCTGGGCAGTGTTTCTTTCTGCTGTGCATGGGGTCAGTAGGAGTCAGGGCCAGCTCAAGGGCATCTAACAACAACAACAACAACAACTCTACTGTGAAGGGCTAGAGGAGAGAAGGTGGAATGCAACTAATTCAGAAGAAATTTACACTTATCTATTTGAGTATGCTTACTCAATTAACCTTAATCCCCAGAAGTGGTATTCCTTTTCTCTCGTTTTTCCTTGTACTTTGCCATATAGATCAGAGAGGTTGTGAATATTAACGACGTGCTATTTCAGTTTAACTATCATCAAAGGATGATAGAGGATGACACATACAACTCTCCTCCCTGAAACAGGCAGCAGCATTGCTCTGGCTTGCTCAGCTTGTCACTAGCCAGCTATCCAGCTATGCTGCCCTGCAGTTGATAATCTTTTTTCTCATCTTCCTGGTTATTGTTTGATTTTATTAATATGAACGAAATGGAGTGCACATAAGTTTTCCAGAGGGGGATGATTTATATGGCTCTTAGCTCT
>NW_006922017.1:1241925-1249098 GCF_000298275.1 Orycteropus afer afer
GTGGCAGCAGCGATGGGCTCAAGTATAGCAAGAATCATGGAGCTAACTCAGGACCGGTCAGTGTTTCATTCTGCTGTGCATAGGGTTGCTGTAAGTCAGAGATGACTTGATGGCACCTAACAACAAAAAAAACATTATGTCTAGATGTTCTCTCTCTCTGTACATACATGTACAATATACAGAGCAAAGAGCCCAACAAACCATATACACATACAAGATACATACATACAATATAACAATATGAAGAGTTCCTGGGTGGAGAAAACAGTTAGGTGCTTGACTACTAGTTGAAGGTTGATGGTTCAAATCCATCCAGAGGCACCTTGGAAGACAGGCCTGGTGTTCTGCTTCTGAATGTTTACAGCCTGGAAAACCCTATGGAGCAGTTCTACTCTGCATGCACAGGTGGACCTGAGTCAGAATTGACTTGATGGCAGTCAACAATAATGAATATAATGTATATACATAAAAAATATACATATATAGTATATGCATAAAGGTGTATAGGTATACATCTCTGTTTCTGTCTTTATCTAGGAGGAGTATGGCTGGAGTTAGGAACCTCTTTCAGGAAGAAGGCTCTCTGGCCCATTGGGACAGCAAATCCTACGTAAATTAAATGCTAATTTTTACTGAACACACATTGCTTTAGTGTTCGAAGACCTCACTTCATCTCTTCTTTTTTATTATATTGTTGGAAAATCTGTTTTTCAAACCTTTAGAAAGATAAAAGATCTTGTTGTTTATGGTGATCATTTTTAACACTAATTTTTACCAAATATAATGCTTAATTAGAAATAGGTGGCTGTTAGGGCATATAACCATATTTCATTATGTTTTTCAAATAAAATGATACAATGCTTGGAATGTACATTTGAGAAGAAGAAGTGACAAACAGAAAATAAAAGAATGAATGGTTTATTCTGATTATGGATGAAAACAAAGGTTTCAACGAAGTGGTAATATTTACCACCACTGCCCTCGAGTCAGATCAGACTCATAGCAACCCCTCCTTGGATTTCCGATGTGCCCAACCTTCCTTCCGAGGAGTTTCTGGTGGGTTTGAACCACCAGCCTTCTTGTTAGCAGTCAAATGCCTTAGGCACCAGAGCTCCAGGTAATATTTAGGTGGGCCTCAAAGAATGAAAATATTTTGATGTCCTGAAAGAGAACACAGAACAGTCTAAGTACTGCTCTTAAGTCCAGTGCATATAAGCAAATGGACTAAACTGATGGTCTATACAAGCATGTAAGCAAGAGTAAAAGATGTGAACTTGTGTAGAGAGTTGAAAGAGAATGGATTAGGGCTGGGCTTGCAAGGTTTCATAAACAGTTTTATGTGCTATACTAAGGAATACTGATTTCATTTTTTTTCTGGGAATAGGAAAGAACTAAACCTTTTGGAAAAGCAAAATTAAATTTTTTTAAAAATTAAAATGCATCAAATATATTTTTTAAAAGTAATAAATGCACTAGTTGATTCTTAGAAAATGAGTAAGGAGCTAGGAGGAAGTGAGGACAGAAAAGAAACTATAAGTGTTTTCACTGTAAGAGATGTGACCAAATACAGAGCAAAGGTGGAGGAATATCTAGGCCTAATAACCACTCAGTGGATATTGGCTGAATGCATGCCTGCATGAAAAATTAAATTGGATATAGGAGCTAAGTAAAAGGAGAAATGGTAAAAAAACAAAAACAAACAAACAAACAAACAAAAAACCACACACACACACACACACACACAAACCTCAGGTATTTTTAGCTTTAATTATTTATAAGTTAGTGATGCAATCAATATACAAATTTAATCAAAGGCTTCTAACATTCTAAACTATGAGAGCTTAACGTGGTGTAGTGGTTAAGGCATTTGGCTGCCAACCAAAATGTCAGTGCTTCGAGCCTACTAGCCACTCTGCAGAAGAGAGATGAGACAGTTTGCTTCTGTAAAGATTTGCTGCTTTGGAAACTCAGCGGGTCACTATGATTTGGAATCTATTCGATGGCAGTGAGTTCTATACTAGGGGAGGTTAGAGGAAGTAGAATTCCCTCTGCTTGGGGGGAATCATGGTGGAATTAGTGAGGAGTCGATAGTAAAGATCAATCTTGAGTGTGTCAGGCAATGAACAAGGGCACATGTGTCCAAAGCAAGAGAACAAGCAGGCAGAGAGGCCATACACCAGAAGGGGAAGTCAGATGACAGAGCACAAGGTTTGTCATCAGGAGTGGCCAAGGACGAACTGAAGTCAGGGCTGTATTTCCACACAAAGGAACTCTGTTATAGTCTTGTAGAAAGTCAATGTTGTTGTTATTACTACTTACTGTTTTCTTAGCTGAATTAAGCCTGCTAATTTCTTAAATGTCATTCATAAAATGGTGTTATGTATGACACAAATTTCCCAAATAGCTGTGTTAACACATAATAATCAACATGCTCCCCACTCCACCACCATATAGCTCTAGTTGACAATAAAAGTAATTGCATCTTCTTCTTTCTTAGGCACATAGTTTTTATTGCAGAATTACAAGGTTATCTTTCAATCATTTATGAACCTTAAGAAGCTTTCTCATTTGACATAAGAATAACAGCACATTTTTACTAGTTAGTTTCCCTAAACAATTTTCTTCTACCTTCTTCCTAGAAATACATGTCATGTTCTGAAGACAATTTTCAAAATTACTGTAATAGCTCTGTTGCCATATTTCTAAAACTCTCTATACAAGGAAATTAATTAACTGAAACATCTGATGTCCACAAAACCGCCCGGCTTTGCCCAAATATGTTACATTGTAAACTGAGAATGAGACAGGTTGGGAGTTATTGCGTCAAATAAAGCTTTTATAATTTGGTATATATATTTTAAGTATACGAATGAACAAGATATTTTTGTTGCTTTAGATACAACTCCTTGGAACGCAGCACAATACAGGATCCATTACTGAGCTGTTAAAATCTTTTCACATTTATTTCTAGATTAAAACTGATCAATCTGATTGACCTTTCATTTTGGAGTTCAAAAAGTATTATTTTTTGGGTATTCTCCCAATCTTCATCTCTTTTTCAGAAAAATAAAGAAATTACCTATGTTTGAGATTATACACAGTATGGCATTTTGGACTGAGGTGCAGTCCAAAGTACAGTACACAGACAGAGCACATGAACTGTAGGGAACTCTCATGATTAAAGAATCTATATTCCCTCTAGACCACACCCTAGCTTCCTGGCAGAGTTTAATGAGTACAGGCACCCTTGTGAGGAAGGTCTCCTATAGTTTATACACATCTTCATAAAGAAAAACAAGAGTCTTTCATTTGCTGGTTTTTACTGCAAATCAAATTAAACTCTACATGGATTCTCGAGCCCATTTTCTTAAATAATCTGTTCCTAAATTTAATTTTTAATCTAGAGTTCACAGACTTGAGAACATAGCCATTTCAACCACTTCAGTTGCTGGATAATGCTATCTCCTATCTAGCCTATTGATGTGATTGCTTCCCCACCTCTCCTCCCATTATCTAGCTCTTGTCTTTGATGTCCCAGGCTTTCAATTTGATCTTCATTCCCATTTAACCTCACTCACTCTTAATAGCCACTGCTTTTTATCTTTGCCATGGACTAATTCCTTATTGACTTCTTCCTTTCATCAAATGGTCTAGCATAGAAAGACAATTTTTTGTTCCTAAGAAGTACCGATCCAGATAAATCCGTTCTGTTCAGCACTGGTAATATTGGAAAATCAGATATTATGGAATCATTTCACTCTCAGTTCCCAACAGCAAGTGATTATATTTAACTGGATGTTGAGAACTTGCTGGAATGTGCCTCCTAATTATTAAATTTTCCTAAAATGGGACATTTAAAATAATTGGCTTACTAATGTCCCAACTTTTATAAAAGAAATTCTGTTTCATGTAGGCTTTCTAGTTTCTTCCATCCCTTATGAAAATTCAGTCTCCCAGAAAACAAATGTGGATATGCTTGTCTGATTTTAGATAATATCAGAAAGATAAATTCTCAATTACATCCCACATATGATAAATTCAGATCTTAATCTTCCTTAATTAAGTAGGTATGCTCAGACACAGATAGAAAATAGATATCTATATTCATTGCACACAAATGACACTTTTAAAGGAGTTTAGCTCATTTTTTTTTCTTTAATTCTCAGAAGAAATGGTTTTTTTTTTTTTTTTTTCTGAGCACTCAGGTTTTATAAACTTCCACTGAAATAAAAAGTCTGATAGTAAATCAATTTTCATTTGGGAATATTTTCTGAATAAAAAAATCTGAATTAAATCAACTTTCATTTGGCAATGTTCTCTGAATATTTTGTTTTCTTCTATTACCATTAGTTCAATTGTTGAGAACAGTTTCGTTAGTTTACATACGTATGGTGGGTAAGACAAGTTTTCTTCTCTGAATAAAATTAAAACAAGTCCATGACAGACAAAATATGATTCTGAATACATCACACTTGGATTTACAGACCCTCTAAAGTATAGATTTGCTGAACTGAATACGAATGACCAGAGACTAGAAAAGTTGTGGGATGACATCAAGACCATCATATCTGAAGAAAGCAAAAAAAAAAAAAAAAATCATTAAAAAGACAGGAAAAAGATGAAAATGGGTGTCAGAAGAGATTCTGAAACTTGCTCTTGAATGGAGTAGCTGAAGCTAATGGAAGAAATGATGAAGTAAAAGATCTGAACAGGTGATTTCAAAGGGTGGCTCAAGATGAAAAGTAAAATATTATAATGAAACGTGCAAAGACCCAGAGTTAGAAAACCAAAAGGGAAGAACACCTCAACATTTTTCAAGCTGAAAGAATGGATGAAACAATTCAAGCCTCAATTTATAAACCTGAAGGAATTCTACATTCAAAATATTGAATGATGCAGGAAGCATCAAAAGAAGATGGAAGGAATATACAGAGTCATTGCATCGAAAAGAATTGGTGGATGGTCAACCATTTCAGGAAGTAGTATTTGATCAAAAACTGATGGTATTGAAAGAAATCCAAACTGCACTGAAGGAGTTGGCAAAAAAAAAAAAGGCTCCAGGAATTGATGGAATATCAATTAAGATGTGTCAACCAACAGATACAACACCAAAAGCATTTACTTATTTATGCCAAGAAATTTGGAAGACAGCTACCTGGCCAAACAACTGGAAGTGATCCATACTTGTACTCATTCTGAAGAAAGGTGATCCAACAGTGGAAATTAATGAACAATATTATTAATATCACACACAAGTAAATTTTTGCTGAAGGTAATTGAAAGACAGTTACAGCAGTAAGTGTCTGACACTTTGCAGTAGTAAATTTCTAACAGAGAACTACCAGAAATTCAATCTGGATTCAGAAAACAACATGGAATAAGGGATATCATTGCTGATGTCAGAAAGCAAAGAATAATGGAAAGATGTTTATCTGTATTTTATTGACTATGCAAAGGCTTTCAACTATGTGGATTATAACAAATTATGGATACCATAGTGAAGAGTAAGATTCTAAAACACTTAATTGTGCTCATGAGGGACTTGTACATAGACCAAGAGACAGTCTTTTTAATAAGATACTGCATGGTTTAACTTCAGGAAAGGTGTGCATCAGGGCTGTATCATTCACCATAATTATTCTACTTGTATGCTGAGCAACTGAGCCATGAAGCTGGACTATATGAAGAAAAATGCAGCATCAGGATTGGAGGAAGACTCATTAACAACCTGGGATATGCACATGACACTACCTTGCTTGCTGAAAGTGAAGACTTGAAGCATTTACTGATTAAGATTAAAAACTAGAGTCTTCAGTAAGGATTACACCTCAACAAAAAGAAAACAAAAATTCTCACAATTGGAACAAAAAGTAATATAATGATAAACGGAGAAAAGATTGAAGTTGTCAATGATTTTATTTTACTTGGACCCAAAATCAATGCCTATGGAAGCAGCAGTCAAGAATCAATTAATGATGTATTGCATTGGGGAAATCTGCTGCAAAAGATCTCTTTAAAGCTTTGAAGACTAAGATGCCATTTTATGTTCCGTAGCCTCATATGCATGTGAAAACTTGACAAAGAATAAGGAAGCTGGCAGAAAAACTGAAACATTTGAATTGTGGTGTTTGTGAAGAACACTTAACATACCATGGACTGCCAGGAGAACAAATTTATCTTTGAAGAAGTACTGCCAGATGCTCCTTATAAACAAGAATGGCCTTGGAAAAAGATATATTAGAGTGTCAATGAAAAAGGGGAGATTCTCAGTGAGATGGATTGAAACAGTGACAATGGGCTCCAGTGAGGATGACAAAGGACTGGGTAGTGTTTTGTTCTGTTGTACCCAGGGTATCTATGAGTTGAAAGCAACTCAACAGTATGCAACAGCAACAACATGTGCAGAGGGTCTATTTGAAGTATTCATATGTAGCATTAGTATCTATAGAGTCAAAACTATAGAATTTTTGATCCTTTTCAACAAAGAAAATAGGAACCAATTAACACAGATATAGAAGATAATCCTGGAGCCCTGAGATTTGAAAGGAAGGATTCAGAAGTGGACTAAACTCCAACTAGTAGAAGAACCTGCATGAAAACACTGAAAAAGGAGACATACAGAGCTGTGGTCTGTCAGCAATCCAGATGGCATGGACAGCTTGGATATTGATAATGGGTGTTAGGAACTAAGAATTAACCTAAAAGTTGGCCCTGCTAGCCAGGGGCTGCATGGAGGACTGCAATGGTAGCTGATGAATGAAAGGGAAGCACTGAAGAGGGAGACAGGTTGAGCTATGGATGTTTGTCTGTTCAGAGGGTTCAGCCATTTTGAATGTTTACAAGCAGTTGGGCCATTTTGGATATTTAAAGCGAATGTGTTCTCTCAGATTCCAGAGACCTAAGAATAGGCTCCACTTGCCAGGAACCACAAGGACATTCTGGACACAAACCACTGGAAAGGTGCAATATTCCCCTTGTTAGTCTTATACCCCACACCTTGATGAACAGAGGTGTGGCCATCTCTCGCTCCCACCCACCTTCTGGGCTGGCAGGAGTTCCATCCCATTCTGTGTACTCTGATGGAGCCCAAGTGCCTTGTCCTGCCCAGATTTTTTTTCTTTTAGTTTATTTTTGTCTGTTTCAAAATTATTATTATTCTTTTTTTTTCCTGTC
>NW_006922017.1:1249324-1253641 GCF_000298275.1 Orycteropus afer afer
TTTTTTTTTTTTTTTCTTTTTTGGTGATTGTTCCTGTGTGTTTATGTGGTGTATTTTTTGTCCACTTGGTTTTACTCTTTTGATGGTATTTTGGTTGTTGTTTTTGTCTACCTGAGTGGGAGACAGCAATTGTGCCCACATGACACAAGTACACTTGTACCTTCTGCAGTTCCACTTACTGAGTGAGAGCCACCACTTCCTTCTTCATGAACTGTCCAATGATAAATGACCACCAAGAAGAGCCTGACTCACCCTTAACTGCTCTTCACAAACAGTTAATTAAGATCTAAATACAACTACTTCACAATGTCTTGGAGACAAACATAGTCCACACAACAAAGCAAGATAAAGTGGGAGAAACAAGGAAGAAGGATACAGACCTAGAACACAACCCTGAGAAAGAAGCAGCATTGGAACTCCTTGATAAGGAATTAAAAAGAATTGTACTTAGGTATTGTACTTAGAATTGAGAGACAGATCAAGGAAAACACTGACAAAATTAAGGAAAACAGAAAAGCCTAGAACAATTTCAGAAGAAAATACAAGAACAAAATGACAAAATAAATGAAAAATTAGAAATGATACAAAATCTACAGATAGAAATTCAGATTAATACTAAATTTTCGGAAATAGATAACACGTTGAAAGGGCAAAGGAATAGAATTGAGTCAGTGGAAGACAGAATTAATGGGATAGAAGGCAAATACCTGAATACTTCCTTGGAAAGGGATCAATGACAAAACACACACACACACACACACACACACACAAAAGAAAGAAAGAAAGCCTAAGGTTCATGTGGGATACCATCAAAAGGAACAACCTAGGTGTAATCAGATCTCCGGAACAGGAAGAGAAAAAGAAAACCACTGGGAAAATTGTCCAAGATTTGTTGGAAGAAAACTTCTCTGATATGTTGAAAGATGGAAACATATCCATTCAGGAAGTCCAACAAACCCCAAAGAGGATAGGATGGATCCCAAAAGAAAATCACTAAGACATATCATCATCACACTCATCAAAACCAAAGACAAAGAAAGAATCCGGGAAGCAGCATGGGAAAAACAAAAAGTTACCTACAAAGTACAACCATGCAAGCGAGAAGGCAATGGGATGGTATATAGGAAACACTAAAAGGGAAATATTTCCAGAAAAGAATTATATGCCCAGAAAAATTGTCCCTCAAATATGATGGTGCAATTAGATTTCCAGCTAAGGAAAAATTAAGTGAATTTGTTAAAATAAGACCAACCTTACAAGAGATAATGAGGGAGTCCTTTAAATAGACAACCAATAATAGCAAAAAACAACTGACCATTACTACACAAGATGACATATCCCAGAAACCAAAACAGTTATGAAAGTATCCAAAGTAAAATAAGCTTAAAGTTTTGTAAATAGGAAACCAGAGACATGAATTGGCAAGTGAGGACAATGACAAACCAAAAAGAGGGAAAAATAGTGTAGTAGTGTATTTACAGAACTTCTAAATGGTGAGGAAGTCAAGAGAGTTGCAAGATAGAATGGAGCACTCTAAACTAGGAGAGAAAATTATAAATCACAGGGTAACTTCAAAGAAAAATGATAACCCTTCACATCACAATAAAAAAGAGGACTAGCACAAATATTTAGCAAATACTAAAACAACAGCAACAGAGGAAGTGATAACATGATTCATAAACATAATGAGCTCAACACAGAAAATTATATGGAACAAAGAAACCAGGAACACCATGAAAAAACACATAACAAAATGACAGCAACCAATTCATACTTGCTGACAATTACATTGAATGTAATAAAATGCACCACTCAAGAGACAGAGTGTTGGAAGACTGGATAAGAAAGCACAACCCATCAATATGCTGTCTACAGGAGACACACCTTAGAGACAAAGACAAAAATAGACTAAAAATCAAAGGCTGGAGAAAGATATATCAAGCAAATGGCCACCAAAAAAAGCAGGAGTGGCAATATTAATTTCTGTTCAAATTGACTTTAAGACAAAAACCACCATATGAGATAAGGAAAGACATTATATAATGATTAAAGGATCAATTGAACAGGAAGATATAACCATAATAAATATCTATGGACCCAATGAAAGAGCCACAAAATACATAAATCAGACTTTAAAAGAGTTGAAAAGCAAATAGACGACTCCATAGTCATAGTAAGAGACTTAAATACACCACTTTCAACCACAGATAGAACTGGAAAGAAACTTAACAAAGATGCAGAAGAACTAAAAATACAATCCACCAACTTGACCTTACAGACACCCCAGAGCACTTCACCCAATATACATTCTTTTCCAGTGCACATGGAACATTCTCCATGATAGACCATATGTTAGGCTATAAAGCAAGCCTTAATAAATTGAAATACAGCAAAGCATCTTCTCAGATCACAATGCCATCAAATTAGAAATCAACATTAGGAAGATCCATGGAAAAAGAGCAAACACATGGAAAATGAACAACACCCTCCTTAAGAATGACTGGGTAAGAGAAGAAATAAAAAATGAACTTAAAAATTCCTTGCATCAAATGAGAATGAAAATACAACATACCAAAATCTTTGAGACACAGTAAAAGCAGTGATCAGAGACCAATTTAAAGCAATAAATGCACACATCAAGAAAGAAGAAAGAGCCAAAATTATCATTTTAAACCAACATCTCCAACAATTAGAAAGAGAACAGCAAGCAAAGCCTACAGTCACCAGAAGGAAATGACAAAGATTCAAGCAGAAATCAATGAAACAGAAAATAGAAAGACAACAGAAAAAATTAACAAGGCTAGAAGTTGTTTTTTTGAAAAGATTAATAGAATTGCCAAATCACTGGCAAATTTAACAAAGGAAAATTGGGAGAGAATACAAATAACATGAATAAGAAATGAAATGAGTGACATCACAACAGAACAAAATGAAATAAAAAGGATAATATCAGGATACTATGAAGAACTGTACTCCAACAAATTTGAAAATCTCGAAAAATGGACAGATTTCTGGAAACACACTTCTTACCTAAACACACAGACTGATGTAGAAAAGATGAACAGCTCCATAACAAAAGAAGAAATTGAACAGGTCGTAAAAAATTACCAAAAAATAAAAGTCCCGCCCAGATTGTATCACCAGAGAATTCTACCAAACAGTCAGAGAACTGATACTTGTACTACTCAAATTATTCCAAAACATAGAAATGGATGGAATTCTCCCAAATTCATTTTATGAAGCAAGCTTAAGTTTGATACCAAAACCAGGCAAAGACATCACTCAAAAGGAAAACCATAGACCAATATCCCTCATGAATATACATGCAAAAATCTTCAACAAAATCCTAGCCAATAGACTCCAACAACATATCAAAAAAAATAATTAATTATAACCAAGTAAGGTTCATATCAAGTATGCAAGGATGGTTCAATATTAGAAAGACAATCAACATCATCCACCACATAAATGAAACAAAGAAAAAGAACCACATGATCATATCAATTGATGCAGAAAAAAGCATTTGATAAAATCCAACACCCATTCCTGATCAAAACTTTTAGCAAAATAGGATTAGAAAGGACATTCCTCAACATAATAAAGGGCATATATTCAAAACCCACAGCCAACATTATACTTAATGGAGAGACTGAAACCATTCCCCTTGTGAACAAGAACCAGGCAAGGATGGCCTCTATCAACACTCTATTCAACATTGTACTGGAATTCCTAGCCAGGGCAATAAGGCAAGAAAGGGAAATCCAAGGCATCCATAGTGGTAAGGAAGAATTCAAGCTATCCCTATTTGCTGATAATAAGATACTGCCTCAGAAACCCAAGGAGGGGTCGCTATGAGTCGGGTCTGACTCGATGGCACATAACAACAACAATAACAACAATCTAGAAAACCCAAAAGACTCAGTAAAAAATTTACTGGAACTAATTGAAAGATTTAGCATCATGGCAGGATACAAAATAACATCCAAAAATCAGTTGGATTCCTCTACACCAGCAAAGAGATTCCTGAAAAAGAAATAAGGAAATCAATAGCATTTACAAAAAGAATTGGCCAGGGAAAACTTATGAATAGCAGAGAAACGTCATTTACAATATTTACCAAAAAAAGTAAAATACATGGGAACAAATTTTACCAGGGACACAAAAGACCTGTACAAGGAAAACTATAAAAGACTACCTCAAGAAACCATAAGAGATCCACATAAATGGAAGAACATACCATGCTTGTGGATAGAAAGATTGAATATTGTGAAAATGTCAATTCTACCCAAAGCAATCTATTCATTCAATGCAATCCCA
>NW_006922017.1:1256611-1259430 GCF_000298275.1 Orycteropus afer afer
GTCTTCCCCTTTTTCACTGCCCCTTCACTTTGCCAAGCATGATATCCTTCTCCAGGGAATGATCCCTTCTTACAACATGACCAAAGTAGGTAAGACGAAGTCTGGCCATTCTCACTTTAAAGGAGCATTCTGGATGCACTTCTTTCAAAACAGATTTGTTAGTTCTTTTAGCAGTCCATGGAGCTTGCAATATTCTTCGCCAACACCACAACTCAAAAGCATTAACTCTTCTTTGGTCTTCCTTTTTCATTGCCCAGTTCTCACATGCATATGAGGCAACTGAAAATACCATGGCTTGTGTCAAGCGCAACTCAGTCTTTGAGGAAACATCTTTGCTCTTCAGCACTTGAAAGACATCCTTCATAGCAGATTTGCCCAATGCTATATGACATCTGATATCTTGACTGCTGCTTCCACTGGTGTTGATTGTAGAACCAAGAAATATGAAGTCTTTGACAACTTCAATCTTTTCTCTATTTATCATGATGTTGCTTATTGGTCCACTTGTAAGGATTTTTTGTTTCCTTTATATTGAGGTGTAATTCATTTTGCAGACTGTAGTCTTCAATCTTCGTCAGTAAATGTTTCAAGTCATCCTCACTTTCAACAAGCAAAGTTGTGTCGTCTGCATAACACAGGTTGTTAATGAGTCTTTCTCCAATCCTGATGCTACATTCTTTATATAGTCCTGTTTCTTGAATTATTTGTTCAGCATACAGGTTGAATAAATATGGTGAAAAGGTACAACCCTGACATACTCCCTTCTTGATTTTAAACCATGCAGTGTCCCTTTGTTCTGTTCAAATGACAGCCTCCTGGTCTATGTGCAAGTTCCCACTGAGCATAATTAAATGTTCCAGAATTCCCATTCTTTTCAATGCTATCCATAATGTATTATGATCCACACAGTCAAATGCTTTTGGATAGTCAATAAAACACAAGTAAACACCTTTCTGGTATTCTTTGCTTTTAGCCAAAATCCATCTGACATCAGCAATGATATCCCTCGTTTCACGTCCTCTTCTGAATCCAGCTTGCACCTCTGGAAGTTCTCCGTCGCAACCGTTTTTGAATTATCTTCAGTAAGATTTTATTTGTGTGTGTTATTAATGATATTGTTTGATAATTTCCACATTCTGTGGGATCACCTTTCTTTGGAATGGGTACAAATATTGATCTTTTCCAGTCATTTGGCCAGATATCTGTCTTCCAAATCTCTTGGCATAGCTGAGTGAGTGCCCCTAGTGTGTATCCATTTATTGAAACATCTCAGTGGGTATCAAATCTATTCTTGAAATGGTCTCTAATTCAGGAGGTATATAATGAAGTCATATTTTGGCTCTCCTGGACTTGTTTTAATTGTCCTCAATTTCAACTTGAACTTACAAATGAGCAGTTGATGGTCTGTTCCACAATCACCTCCTGCCCTTGTTTTGGCTGAAGATATTGAGCTTCTTTATCACTTCTTGCCACAGATGTAGTCAATCTGATTCCTGTGTATTCCATCTGTTGAACTCGACATGTATAGCCACTGTTTGTGTTGCTGAAAAAAGGTATTTGTAATGAATAAGTCATTGGTCTTGCAAAATTCTATCATGAGATCTCCAGCATTATTTCTCTCTCTAAGGCCAAATTTTCCAACTACTGATGATTCTTCTTTGTTTCCAACTTTTGCATTCCAGTCACCAGTGATAATCAGCACATCTTGACTGCATGTTTAGTCAATTTCAGACAATAAAGATGAACTCTTATGCACATACGGTACTGTGTTGTCAGTGAAGGTGAACATTGATCTGTGGGTGGATAGATGGGTGGATAGGCTGAATTATTAGCTATGTCTATGCAGGGGGAAGTTGGTAAAAATCTTTAATTTCCTCCTCTTTGGCTCTGGTGGTTGGTGCATAAATTTGAATAGCAGTAGTATTAACTGGCTTTCCTTGTAGGCTTATGGATTTTATTCTGTCACTGACAGCACTGTACTATCAGATCTTGAGACATTCTTCGTGACGATGAATGTCATGCCATTCCTCTTCAATTTGTCATTCCTGGCATAGTAGATCATATGATTCAAAATGGCCAAAACCAGTCCATTTCAGCTCACTAATGCCTAGGATATCAATCTTTATGCATTCCATTTAAGTTTTGACAACTTCCAATTTTCCTAGATTCATACTTCGTATATTCTATGCTCCAATTATCAATGGATGTTTGCAGCTGTTTCTTCTCATACCAAGTCACACCAATTCAGCAAATGGAGGTCCCCAAAGCTTTATATTATACATATAATTAAGGTAGGCTCTACTCTGATGAGGCAGCTCTTTCCCTGTCATATTTTGAGTGCCTTCTGACCTCAGGGGCTCATCTTCCAGCACTGTAACAGACAGTGTTTCAGGGCTATTCATCAAATTTTCCAGTAATAAATAAGACAGTGTTTAACTACTATTCATAAGGTTTTCACTGGGCAGTTCTTTGAGAAGTGGATGGCCTCTTCCTTCTTCTGAGTCTGTCTCAGTCTGGAAGTTCCACCAAAACTGTTCTACCATGGGCACCCTTACTGGCAGAGCCTCCAGCCTCACAGCAACATGCAAGCCACCACAGTATGACAATTCCCTTAGTATATCTCCCTTAGCTGTTTCAACTGCTCCACTCACATCTTGGGCTACCCTCTACCTATTCCTGCCAGCCCTGTCTGCCGCTGCTTCCTGCTGTGTGGTGCTCTCCCCCACTCACCTTACATTTTCCAGCTGCCATCTCTGTCTGCTGCTGCTTTCTGCCACCTGGGGGCTGTCCCCTGCCCCATCTTACCTGTTCTAGCCACC
>NW_006922017.1:1260695-1261837 GCF_000298275.1 Orycteropus afer afer
AATATTTCTGTGCATGAGAAGACACCCAAGCAGGAGGCAGATTATCCATAAAAGGAACAGAGCAGTACAGGAGTCTACATACAAATAGGAACTAAGCATTTAACCAGACAGGTAGAGACATCCATTTTCAGGTGACAGAACTTGAATTTATGTGAAGCTGGAGAACAGACTAGCGTAGAACTTTAATAGAAGTACTGCTGATGATAGCATCATTACAAACAAGTCAAGATTGTCTTCTTAGGATATGAGGAAGGCTACTATGTCGAAGTCAAAGGCACTAAGGATAAAATAAGGCTTAAATCCCCAAACTTGTCTTAGGAGGATTTGCTTCTCAGAGACAGGGCAAAAGTGATTAGAATTGGCTTTTGAGGATTATCAGAGCACAACCAAACTAGCTAAAGGTGGACTTGAAAGAGAATTCCACACCTTAAAATTTTTTCTAGGGGCTAATGATGAATGTAAATTTGAGGAATGTGGAAATCATTAGAATTATGGAAGCATAATTTATTTTGATGATTGTATGAGATATTTCTTAAGAGTTAATAAGTATTGGGTTTTCTTATCACAGAAATTCTTCCTCTATGGAGTGTCCTGCCCATCTCCCCATCATGTCTCTACTTACACCAGGATGACTTAGAGGCCTTTCCTCTGTATCACTCCAGTTGTTTACATTTATGAGATCTTCTGCTTTATAGCACTTTTGTATGCTATTTGACTACTTTCCAAAATGTACTCTGTGAAGCTGGCATATTAATAGGTGCTATGCAAAGATGACTGGTGGTTCAAACCCACCAGCCGCTCCTTGGAAGGAAGACTGGGCATTCTATTTCCATAGAGATACCATCTCGGAAACCCAAGGAGGGGTTGCTATGAGTTGGGATTGACTCGACAGCAGTGAAATTGGTTTTGGTTTTGGTTATGCAAAGATGGAGGCACCATGGTAGTGCAGTGGCTAAGTGCTTGGCTGCTAACTGAAAGGCTGGCAATGTGAACCCACCAGCTACTCCACAAGAGAAAGACACGGAATCTGCTTCTGTAAAGACTACAGCCTTGGAACCCCATGGGCAGTTCTACTCTGTCCTAGAGGATTGCTGAGTTGAAATCCACTAGATGGCAATGGATATCCAAAGACAAATCTTCAT
>NW_006922017.1:1262747-1273376 GCF_000298275.1 Orycteropus afer afer
TGCATTGGGTTAAGATTTCATCTCAGTGGCCTGCCATGTTGTCTGCTGATCTTGGGACTGATAATGGACTTGAATTACAGGCCTGCTGTGTTGCTTGATAATCTTGGGATTTTGCCATTTTACTTGTCAACCTTGGGTTTGTCAGCCTCAGCAGCCAGCAGCTGCTGAGTTAAGACATGCCTCCAGCTTCAGTGGACCAGGAACAAGAGGTAGAACTGCAGTCTGAGGTCAAGGGGCTATCCCCCAGCCCCTAGAGCTGGCACTTGGAACTCAGACTTCTAGTCTCCTAAACTGGAAGAGAATAAATCCTTGTTTGTTCAAGCCACCCATCTGTGGTATTTTCTGTTAGAGCGGCACTAGAGTACTAAAACAGGACTCAATAAACTTTCATGAAGTTCGTCATGGTTCCAGGTATCTTGATTCATCCTGACCTTTAAAGATGAATAAGACAAAGCATCTGTTTGTGAAGGATGGCTTCAAATAAGTTTATCAAAATTTTCAAAAGAATTATGTTTTGCTAAAAATTACTAACACATTATTTGTGTAAACATTTTAAAACTTTACCAGTTTACAACACTGGATCTCTTAATCTCATACTTTTCACAAGAAATAAGAATTTTTTAAGCACATCAATTTTCCTGTTGAGCACTGTTATGCCATTTTAGCTTCCTGAGAAATCAATTAGGAATGAGGTAAGAATTTTCCTGCATTTATTGATTTGGTATGCACCACTGATCCCACAAAAAGGAAGTATGTGTGTTCTAAACCCTAGGATCTTGTCATAGAATATATTATAAAATTTATTTCAACCTCCTGGCTTCAATTATTGATAGAACCAGTGTGGGTAAGAATGGCCTTCAGTTTTAGAGAGAGAAAAATATGGCTCTGTCTCAATCTTCCATACTTAACACACATGTCTCTAAACCTTGGTTGCATTCCAGATAAATCAGACTCATACCCTATTCTGTCACAGAAAATTGGAAGAGAATTACTTTATAATGATGACATTTATGTATTTATTCAACAAATATTTACTGAAGAATTAATATTATTAGACTCTGTATCTGGCAGAAAAATTCAAAGCTAATTTCAAGGAGCTCGTATTCTATTGGGAGAAACCAACCAATAAAATGACAATCTTTACAATACAAGGTGATAAAGGTGGCACGTGCAGAGTGAAGTGGAAGTACAGAGGAGGTCTGAATAAGTTCTTAATAGAGAGGAGAAGTTTTGTAGAACAGTTAATATGTGAGTTCTTTAATATATATATATATATATATATATATATATTTTTTTTTTTTTTAAGAGGAAGAAAACTAAGGACACTTCAGATAGAGGGGGTAGAACGTGAACTGGGTACATGGCTATGAGATTGAAGACATAAATTGGAAGCTGATTGTAATAACCCTATGTAACATGATAGCAAGTTTTGGACCAGGTAATTAGATGTAAAAGAATGATGATATACAGGAAATTGACAAGATCATATCTAGCTTATTACCATTTAAAACATCAGAGCAATCATATGATGGTTGAGTGGTCTATAACAATACCATAATTGACGTAAGAGATGGTGAGATCTGTGTCTAAACAGTGCACATGGAAAAGAAAAAATAAGACTTTTGAGACAGGACTTGGTTGATTCAGTATGATGGGTGAGGGAGAGGAAAAAAAAAAAAAAACAACCCTCAAACATTTCTATTTTGGGCAATGGTAATAACAGCAAACTATACTGAGAACGGAAAAATGAGGAGAAGGAGGAACAGCTCCCCCCTTTCTTTCTTTGTTTTGTGCTTTGATTATTAATTGGTTTGGGAGATGGGGGAAGGGATGAGTTTGGTGTTGGTAAGGTAAAGTATATGAAATAACCCAGCATTCTCATTTAGAAGAAGAAGATCAAAGGGACCCAGGATGGCAACATGTTAGATGTATGAAGAAGGTTAGGAATTAATGGAGACCAAAATTTAATATGTAGAGAAATAGGAGAAAATGAATAAAAATGCATTTTAGAGCCAAAAGTAAGAAAGTTCTAAGATGACAGGAAATTAATAATACCAGAAGTTGAATAGAAAGTCTGGAAATAGGTTGTAGTTTTTAGTCATGGGATCACTGGAGACATTGGTAAGGTAGTTGCACTGCACTGGAGAGAATGAAAGACAAAATGAGTTGGTAATAAATGATATTGAGAAGTAGACACAGTACAGTAGTAGCCTATCCCTTCCAGAAGGGTTTTAGTAAATGGAAGAAGGAAGAAAAGGATATAAATTGAAGGAGATATTTGGGTAAGAGAAAAGTTATTATTATTTTTTCCTCATATATTAGAAAATTGAGTTTGTCTCTGAGCAGAAGAAAAGAATCAGGAGAGAATTTGGAAGCAGATCAATCTGTTGGCTTACCTTAGTCAGAAACAAGACCTCAACATCTCCTAAAAATTGCTTTTGACAGCTACCTTCCAGTATTCAAATGGAAAATAATACATAATCCTATTCAACAGGTCAATATATTCAGCAGAGTGGATAAATGTTTTGCTGTGCTCAGCTTTGGAATACTAAGCAAAGGTTCTTCAAGGAAAAAAAAAAAAAAAGAAGCAGCAGCAACAGCTTATTTATTATATTTCGACTGCAAGACAAGGACCAGAAGGGCCTGAGATTGAGGGAAAACTATACCAACAGAGGGTCAACAAAGAACTTCACTGTGCAGTGTGGAAGGATGCAAAAGTCATAACTCAAGTAGGGACTGACAGGAAGAAACTAGCCCCATTTTTTTAATAAAGAATGCCCACTCTGTCATCTGATTGTCTGGAATCTAAACCATATGAATCTCTTTTAATAAATAGAATAGAATATCTGCCTTTTAGACACTAAGTAAACAGCTAGATCTTCAATTATCCTGCTATCCTGCTCTTGTGTAAAGTGGGTTTAATATAATAGATATCTGAGAGGGAGCAATAGAGCAGTGGCTATCAACCCATGGTGATTTTGCCTCCACCTTTACCCCCCAAGGGACATTTAGCAATGTCTGGAGATATTTTTGGCTGTCATAACGGGTGGCAGGGGACTGCTACCAGCTTCTTGTAGTGGATGTTAGCAATACTGCTAAACTTCCTATAATTCACAGGATGGTCCTGCAACAAAGAATTATCAGACTCAAATGCAGTGGTGCTGAAGTGGAGGCAGACTTCATCAGAAAAACATTAACCATCATTTTCTATCTTCTCTAAATTTCATCCTGTATCAAGTTAGACATGACAAAGTACTTATTCTAAATGAGCTTAGTCATTAATGAAGGTTTTTAAATATAATGGATTTTGTTGTTTTTAGTCAATATGGGAAATGACCATGTGAAGCAGGTTTCTAGAATTTCTTCAGAACTGTGTTTGAAAAAATTGTCTTTAAAAAATTACTCATTTGTTCAAATAAATGACCTCCCTATAGATTCTTCTTATAATTTAAACTGGGGATATATTTATTTCTAAGATGTTCTTTATACTTTCCTTGGATACTAATTTAGGCTATCCATTGCAGACATAGTCTAAACCTATGACTTCCTGTTTTAACTTCCAAGAAAGCTAAGTTTAGTCTCCAAAGACAATAGTTATTTCTTTTTATTGTGCCATATATAATCCTTTCTCTGTTTCTCAACATCGAATCCTGGATTTTTTTTTTTTTTTTCAATTAAAATTTAATGCAGCCATTGTGCAAAAAAAAAAAAAAAGTTTGTTTTCTTAAAAATTACCTGAATTATTTTGTACAAATGGGAGCAAACAATTACTTATCCATAAGTAGAATTATATTAATAGCAAAGCATCCCGAAAGAAGTGCCACTGAATATATAACTTACCATTTTCCCCAACTACATAGTAATTTGTAAATTTAACGACATAAATCCATTTGATTTTTTGATCAGAATGCCCAATTTTAAGTCAGGAAAAAAATGGTCAAACAATAGTTTTTTGAATAGTTTAGCTCCATTTTAATCAATAAATTATTGCAACTGCCCAAACGGAGGCCCAGGTTACTTGCCTGTCGCAGTGTGACAGATGAGGGCTGTTAGGATGGATCTGAAGCTATGCAAATCCTGCCTGTGAAGGGACTTGAGATTCCTTTTGAGGACTCACCTAAGGAAACAATTGGCAGAATTTATCTGCTGCATAGCCAATGAATGGAAAGTCCTCTCTGAGTTATTTCTTAAAGTATGAGCTAGGTCAATATGTGGACAGATATTTCCATTTCCTCCCCTTTTCCTGACAGCTCTGAATGGGAAAAACAATGTTCGAGGCCCAACAGGGCTGGGTCTGTGTAAGAAAACTAAAAAGGAGATTTTAATCGCAGTGCTACATTTTGTGCAAGAGGTAAATTAAGAAAGCTACATATAGTGGTTTTAGAATCTTTCTTGAGGTGATAGGAAAAGATTCTATCCCTCAGCTCCAGGGTTAACAATCTACTGAGAAGATAATCATAATAAAATGTAAAAACTACTATTGTAAGCAGAAGAGAGAAAGAATGCTCAAACCCATACAATAAAAAGGTTTATGTAATTTCATAACTATATGTTATGCCAAGGGTGTTAGGTTAAAGGCAAGATAAGTTTCCTGACAGTGAAGGCTGTGAGCATTTCATGGGCTTTAAAACCACCCTGGCTAAATGATTTTCTAAATTCAGAGAGATTTTCAGATATTGGAGAGGGTCAAGTGGAGATCTACCTGCAGACAGAGGGATGGATTGGTTGACCTTTTAAGAGCCCTGCAGGGCCAGGACTCTCTGATTCTCTCAGGGAATTTAAATGCAGAAGATTCATCTTGTGTATCAGAAGTTACATTAAAAATGTTAAATCTGTCACAGCGTTATAATCAGTGAAATATTTCATACTCTGTGAGGCAAGAGTAACCTTGAGGCTTTTTGTGAGCTTGAAGCAGTGAAATGATAGCTCACTCATGAGGCTGATGTACAGCTCTGGGGTCGTTCAGACTAGTTAGAGAGATAATAGTTTCTGCCTTGGAACCTGAAATTTTGACATTCAAATGGCAATTTGCCATTGTGCTGTGTTGGAACATTCATCAACATCGGTGGCATAGATATTTCTGCATAAAATGCTTGCATGACATAGTATTACTGTGTTTTCCATGATGATTCTTTGTCTGAATCATAGTTTAAAATTTTTAGTTGCTAAAATAGAAGTAAAGTGCTGAATACATGGTCCTTCACCTATTTAGGTTTTTCTGCCAGTGGGCACCATCACTGTATTTAAATAGCAAAATTTACTAAATTACTTTCTTATCAAGTCACCCCAGCATAGGATATAGGCAGCAACAGAGAGGCAGGACTTTGGGGGAGGAAGCAGGACTGGGAATATGGCCAGTTTTGAAAACCCTGCCAGGAAATCCATACAGAGACTAGAAATTCTATCCCAAGAACAAGTAGGACCGTCACCTAGTGGTCACCACAGGCTCACCTAGGGAGGTTTATTCTGGAGAAGGTGGTCAAGGCAGAAATACTAATCAGGTAGAAGTCTGGGGAAGTTCAGACACAGCAGGCAGCCACTAGGATGGTGGCTACAGAGAGATTGACCTTGAGTCAGGAGGTGAATTATTCCTCCTAGGTGTGCGTAGCCTGGAGTTTAACCATAAATAATAGGCAGATGGAGGCCAAAAGCCTATACAGATAAATACCACACATGATTGAGGAAGGGGAAAATGTACTCTAAGGGACAGGGTGTTAGAATGGCTAAGAGTAAGCACTAGAATCAACAAACTTGGGTACAAATACAGCTCTATTATTTGCTGGCTTTATTTTAAACTTTTAGACTTTCTATTTCCTCACTTACAAAGTAATGATAATGCAACACACTTCATTTTGTTGTTGGGAAACAATATATGTATAAAAAACCAAAACCACTGCCATTGAGTCAGTTCCTACTTGTAGTGACAAAATAGGACAGAGTAGAGTGCCTGTTAGAATTTCCAAGGCTGTAAATCTTTACAGAAGCAGACTGCCACATCTTTCTCCTGTGAAGCAGTTGGTGGGTTTGAACTGCCAGTCTTTTGGCCAAAATACCTTAACCACTGCACCACCATAGCTCCTAAAATATGCATAGTACTGAGCAAATTGTAAATGCTCAGTGAATGGTAACTACACACCCAAACACACACACACACACAAACATAATTTAATAACATTGTAATAGAAAGACAAGATGGAAAGTCAGAAAGTTTGAGGTTAAGCCCAATATCTGACATATTATATCCAGGAAAGCTACTTAAAAGTCTGAATTCTATCTCCTTTGTATGTTAGAATAAGAATATTTTTAGCTTGGGGAGTTGTTGTAAGGACTAGGCCAATATAAGTACAAGGCCTTGTGCAGGCCCTGACCAATAGTAGGTACTCAATAAAACACATTATTGATGCTGTTGTTATAATTATTATTTCTATTGTTATTACTGCTCAAGTTACTAGTCAACTGACTAGACTCTATCTTAATAGTGGAGTCATCAACTGAGCCCAAGTTACCACCCCTCTGATCAGACTTGATAAATCCACTTGGAAATGTTCAGCCCTTGAAGCCAAAGAAACTACACTTGTGTTGGTTATCACTTTGGAAAAGCTAAGGGCACTGACACAAAAACTCCCTCACAACATGCAGCTAGGGAAGATTGCATTGGTCTTTCCAGGCTTCGTTTAAGAATATTTATTTTGTATATAAATTTTTTTTTTCTGATGATGAAAGTCATAAGTATACCACACTTAGGATACAAATATGTTGTTGTTGTTATGTGCTGTCGAGTCAGACCTGACTCATAGCAACCCCTCCTTGGGTTTCCGAGGTAGTATCACTACAGAAGTATATTGCCCCATCTCCCTTCTGAGGAGTGGCTGATGGGCTCCTGAATTCAGAGGCCATCTAAAGAATAGATTTGATGCATTGAACACTGATGACCAAAAACCAGAACTGTGGGATGACATCAAGAACATCATCCCTGAAGAAAGCAAAAAGTCATTAAAAAGACAAGAAAAGAAATGACCAAAATGGATGACAGAAGAAACTCTGAAACGTGCCCTTGAGTGAAGAGTAGCTAAAGCAAATGGAAGAAATGACAAGATAAAAGGCTAAACAGAAGATTTCAAAGAGCAGCTCTAGCAGACAAAACCAATTGCTATAATGAAATGTGAAAAGACTTGGAGTTAGAAAACCAAAAAAAAGAAGATGAAAGAACTGAGAAAAAAAAAATTAAGTCTTGAGTTGCAATACTGAAAGATTCTATGGGCACAATATTGATGATGCAGGAAACATCAAAAGAAGATGGAAGGAATACACAGAGTCACTGTACCAAAAAGAATAGGTAGATCTTCATCCATTTCAGGAGATGGCATATGATCAAGAACCAATGGTACTGAAGGAAGAAGTCAAAGCTACACTGAAGGAATTGCCAAAGAACAAGGCTCCAGGAATTGATGGATACCCATTAAGATGTTTCAACAAATGGATGCCACACTGCAGGCACTCACTCGGTTATGCCAAGAGATTTGGAGGACAACTTCTTGGCCAACTGACTAGAAGAGATCCATATTTGTGCCCATTCCAAAGAAATGTGATCCACAGAATGTGGAAATTATTGAACAATATCACTAATATTGCACACCAGCAAAATCTTACTGAAGATAATTAAAAAAACAGTTGCAGCAGTATATTGACAGAGAAATTCCAGAGGTGCAGGCTGGATTCAGAAGAGGACATAGAAAGAGGGATATCGTTACTGATGTCAGATGGATCTTGGCTGAAAGCAAAGAATACCAGAAAGATGTTTACTTGTGTTTTATTGACTAGGCAAAAGCATTTGATTGTGTGGATTGTAACAAATTGTGGATAATATTGAGAAGAATGGGAATTCCAGAACACTTAATTGTACTCATGAGGAACCTGTACATAGACCAGGAAGCTGTTGTTTGAACAGAACAAGGGGGCACTTCATAGTTTAAAATCAAGATGGGAGTGCATCAGGGTTGTATCCTTTAACCATACTTATTCAATCTATATGCTGAGCAAATAATCTGAGAAGCTGGACTATATGAAGAAGAATGTGGCATCAGGATTGGAGGAAGAATCATTAGCAACCTGCTATACACAGATGACACAACTTTGCTCACTGAAAGTGAAGATGACTTGAAGCATTTACTGATGGAGATTGAAGAATACAGTCTGCAGTATTGGTTGCACCTCAATATAAAGAAAACAAAAATCCTTACAACTGAACCCATAAGTAGTTTCATGATAAATGGAGAAAAGATTGAAGTTGTCAAAGACTTCACATTGCTTGGTTTTACAATCGATGCCAATGAAAGCAGCAGTCAGGACATCAGATGATGTATAGCTCTGGCCAAGTTGGCTGCAAAGGACCTCTTTCAAGTGCTGAGGAGCAAAGATGTCTCCGTGAGGACTAAGGTGCATCTGCCACAAGCCATGATATTTTCAATCACCTCATATACATGTGAGAGCTGGATAAGGAATATGGAAGACCGATGAAGAACTGATGCTTTTGAGTTGTGGTGCTGGCAAAGAATGCTGAAAGTACCACAGACTGCCAAAAGAACTAACAAATCTGTCTTGGAAGAAGTGCAGCTGGAATATTCCTTGGAAATGAGAATGGCCAGACTTCAACTCACCTACTTAGGTCATGTTATCAGAAAGGACCATTCCCTGAAGAAGGATGTCATGTTTGGTAAGGTGGAAGGTCAATGAAAGAGGGAAAGGCCCTCAGCAAGATGGATTGACACAGTGGCTGCGGCGATTGGCTCAAGTATAGCAAGGATCGTTGAGCTGGCACAGGACCAGGAGGTGTTTCATTCTGCTGTGCCTAGGGTCGCCATGAGTCAGAAACGACTCAATGACACCTAACAATAGGATACAAAAAAAAAAAACATGCGGAAATAATATATACTCTCCTAAAATCCCACCATCTAAAAATGATCACATTACCTTTTTGAAGCATATTTTCTTAGTCTTTTTTCCTATTCATATATTTCAAAAATATTACAAACAGTTCCATTGTCTACATGATTTTTCATCTTATAATAGATCATAACTAATTTTCAATGTTAACAAATAATCCTCTACAGTATAATTTTTACTAGTTGTACATTATTCTCTTGTATGTTTGTAATGGAATTTACTTAACCAGTTCCTCATGGTTGGACTGTCAGTATTTTCTAATTGATCATTTGTACATGTATCTTTTTACAGTTCTCTTATCAATCATGTAAAACACAGTATTGTTTCTTAGGTAGAAAATTCTATGGAACCACATGCAGATATTACCTGTAAAATTATTTTACTCTCTTTATTTAGACAAGCACACACACACACTGAAGAATATTACACAACTTAAAAGAAATATGTTCCGATAAATTCTGTAAGAACAGTGACATTTGCTTGAGGATTCTGGATGCCATGCTGAGTGACTGAGTCTGCACTGGTCTACCTCACACTGCGGAGACCAGAGCATATCATAGTGTCATAATTTCTGTTGGATAAGGCACATTTAAATCCTAGAAAGACAGATGAATTGGAATAGACTGAATGTCAGATCTTGCCTCTTGAAACATGACAAACTCAGAAGTTGTGATTAGGGATAGATCATCCCTGGCTAAATTATGGACACAGAGTCATAAATTTCTTGTATAACAACTGTAGTTGTTGTTGAGTGTCATCAAGTCTATTTCAACAGTGAGTCTATGTGACAGAGCAGAACTGCCTCATAGGGTTTCCTAGACTGTAATCTTTATAGGAGCAGAACTCAAGGTGTGTTCTCCTATCCAAAACCAAACCAAACACATTGCCATGGAGTCATATCTGACTAATAGTGACCCATTCTTGGGTTTCTGAGGTGGTATCACTATGGAAATAGATTGCCCAACCTTTCTTCTGAGAAGTGGTTGGTGGGTTTGAACCATTAGCCTTCTGGTTAGCAGTCAAATGCCTTAGGCACTACGCTACCAATATCAGGTCTTTTTCTATAACTGGGTCACTGGAAATCCTGGTGTGAAGATTCTTTCTCTATCAGTTTCCTTTTACTACTGTAAAAAAACACTACACACTTATGGCTTACAACAACCCAAACTTATCATGTCAGTTCTGGAGGTCAAACTTCCAAAACCAGTTTCATTGGACACAACCTTGTTTACTGAAAGGAAATATGACTTGATGCACTTAATGACAAAGATCAAAGACTAGTATTCAGTATGGATTACACATCAACATAAAGTACAGTTTAGTGAGTTGCATGGTATGGCTTTTCTAGCCATAGTCTTTGTAACTCCCACTGGATTACTGGGTGGGGCCATGCAAATATGTGTCAACATGTCTGGGAAGTTGTAGTAGTTATTTCCTATAATACTGGTGATTAACTCTGTGGTGGAATTTGCCTTGAACAACTGAGTAACTGCTTTTAATCTAATGACCATTAAAGTCATCCACCTGGGGTATTTCTGTTGGAGCAGCATAAAGTAATCCTCTGGGAAATTTCAATCTCTCTCAGGTATGTAGAACTCTGGTGTTGGGATTGATTAGTTTTACCACTCTGCCAGGCTTAAAAAGAGCCATCCTAGGAGCTCTGGTGGCATAGTGCCTAAGGCATTT
>NW_006922017.1:1273711-1277569 GCF_000298275.1 Orycteropus afer afer
TGTCCTGATCAAAGAACTTTATCCTGAGCATGTTCCTGAACTTGAATTGTAGCCTGTTGCTTCCCTAATAAATCCCATAATCTGTGAGTTCTGTTTGGCCACTGCAGTGAATTATCGAACCCAGCAAAGAGGTGGTGGCTGCCACGGGAGGGATGGTTGGTGTCAAGGTTGGTAAGAGGGCTGGAGAGTGGTGGCATGTATGGTCTCATAAGAACAGGCCTTGGGCTGCTGATGGTGATTCTGTCTTCGTCTAGTGTAATTAAAGGAGGTCACAAGATGCCACCTCCTTTCCTCTTTAGCATAAACAAAGCAAAAATCCTCACAAGTGGACCAACAAGAAACATCAAGATAAATAGAGAAGAGATTGATGTCACATTTTTAATTTTACTTGATTCCACAATCAACACCAATGGAAGCAGCAGTCAAGAAATCAGATGATGTATTTTACTGGGAAAATCTGCTTCAAAACACCTCTTTCAAGTGCTGAAGAGCAAAGATGTCTCTTTGAAAACTAAGGTGCACCTTACCCAAGCCATGGTATTTTTAATCACCTTATATGCATGTGAAAGTTAGTCAATGAATAAGGAAGACTGAAGAAGAGCGATGCCTCTGAATTGTAGTATTGGCAAAGAATATGGAAAATACCATGGACTGCCAGAAAAATGAACAAATCTGTCCTGGAAGAAATGCAGACAGAATGCTTCTTAGAAGTGAATATGGCCAGACTTCATCTCACCTACTTTGGTCATGTGGTGAGAAGAGACCATTCCCTGGAGCAGTATATCATGCTTGGTAAAGTGGAGTGAAAATGGGGAAGACCCTCAGCAAGATGCATTGACACAGTGGCTGCAATGATGGGCTCAAGTATAGCAAGAATTGTGAGGATAGTACATGATATGGCTGGGCAATGTTTCGTTCTGTTGCATATTCGGTCGTTACGAGTTGGAGTCAACTTGATAGCACCTAACAACAACAACAATATGAAGTCTGCAGGAATGTTTTAATGGCTGTTAATGACTGAACACCTATTCTGTGCCGAGCACTGGATGTAATTGTTACCTGTTAAGGGCAGAATCCCATAACTTCACTGCAAGAATGATATCATTAGACTCATTTTATTTTACTTTTTGCTTCCACATAAGTAGTGTCAGTAACTACTTTTTATGTACCTTAGTAGCAACTTTTGTTGTTGTTGTTATGTGCCGACATTCTGTAAAATCTCAGATGATATATTAATGTAAACACAATAACATTCATCTATTAAGACACACCTGTTTCTTTGGAGACTTAGCAGAAATCCAATGCCAATCTATTTTATAAAATCATAGCTTGAACTTCAGACACTTCTCTAGTTATGATATTTATAACTTTGCTAAGCTTACCAATAAAGTCTTCTAATTTAAGAGTTATAATATCTAAACCCACCAGCCACTCCTCGGAAGGAAGATGGGGCAATCTACTTCCGTAGTGATACTGCCTCGGAAACCCAAGGAGGGGTCGCTATGAGTCGGGGCCGACTCGACGGCACATAACAACAACAACAATATCTAAACCTATTTAAAGCCTAATTATTTCCTTTAATGTAGGGAGTAGGTATTTCAGTAACTAATAGCATTATGCTGACTATAAAATAGTGTATGGTAAGAATTTTTTATCTCTTCAATTTTTTTTTTTATATTTTTTTCAAGATTTCTTCTTTGGTTTCAACTTTACAATTCTCTCATATTTAACAGCATAACAAGAACCAGCCCAACTCTACAGGTCAAAACAACAAACTCATTAGTGAGATAACTTAGTAGAAATGAAAAAAATGGTTTGGTTTCTTTTATCCAGGAAATAGAACTTTAAAATACCACCAATATTTCCACATAAAATCCACAGTAATTGTTTTAGTCTATGTTTAGCCCAGTTTTAGTTGTATGTAGTGAATTTCTATTCCTTGCAATTTTGAATTAGCTGCATTCTGTGAACCCATCATCACCTTCTACACCAGAGTTCTGGGAATCTGAATTCAGTGGTAGTAGGACTCATGTTCAAAATATCACAGTCCTTTTCATAAGTCTAATATAATTCATTTTTTTTTCCTGTTGGAATGTCAAGTGTTTCAGCAAATCAGCAAAGCAAAAGCTTATCTGTATATGACAAAACTCAATATGGCTGTAGTTAATTTATAAAAATAACACTTTCAAAAGTGAAAGACTTGATAGATAATAATAATAGAAATAATGTAAAGCCAGATCCAAAAACCTACTGCCATTGACTCAATTCTGACTCATAGAGACAGTAAATCTTTATAGAAGTAGATTTCCCATCTTTTTTCCTCTGAGCAGCTGATGGGTTTTAACCACAACCTTCTGGTTAGCAGTCAAATGCCTTAGGCACTGCAACACCAGAGCTCCTTAGTCAGTTCAAAATCTTTAGCCAGAAATATCTCTAAATATAATGATTAATCTTATTTTCAAAAAACTTCAGATATAACACATAACAATCTTGAGACATAATACCATACACTAAGACTCTCAAGTCTCTAAATATCTGAATTAATTTCTGTCAGGTAAGGGGGTAATTCTCCCAGGTAAACTTACTGGCTTTTTTGCTGCTAGGTTTCAAAAGAAACCAAGTTGTGACCAAGTTAGCAATTAAAATAACTAAAATTATGACATAAGATCATGCATTTGAAACCAAGTAGAGTCAAAATTCAGCTTGTATCCCTGGTTGAAGACAGATAAATAAACATGATAACTCAGCTCCTTAAGAACTAAATAGGATGAAAGCTCAACTATCCCCACCCCCACCCTGGTTAAGACAGATAGGACGTGGGTTAGAGACAAATAAGTAAACATAATAACTCAGTTCCTTCAGAACTGAATGGAATGAAAGGTCAATTTACACATTCTTTCCATGCTATCCCCCTAGAAACAGGTGATAAGTACGTTAATGTGTCTCAGAAGACAACTTCAAAATTAACCTTGACCCGTGGAAGTGCTCAGTGAGACAAACAGGAATAAAGCTGCTGGGAACTAACATTCTCCCCTCTGCTGAAGCCCTGGTCAACTGATGACGGGAAGCCGGTGTGACTCCTCCGGTGCGCAAGTGCACTGCATTAAAACTCGACTGTCCCTTTAACCCGAAGCAAAGGAAGCTTCAGCCAATCCTCAGTTAATTCACACCCAAATTCCTTAAGGTTTTATGAATATGTATAATCCCTCCCCTCCTGAAACTTACAAAACTATATCCTGACTGCCATTCGGGGAGTCAGATATGGCTACTGGCCCCTGTCTCCTTGCATTGTCACTTTGCAATACATAATTTTCTCTCCTTTTAACCACTTGGTGTGTAAACTGTTTTGGCCTGACTGCGCACGGGGCAGGGACCCATGTTTGGTCCGACTTCACCTTTATTGTCTAATATTAGGCAAAAACACAAGAGGAAACACAAGTAAATAACTTTTTAACCCAAAAGACAATCAACCACTTCTCTTGATTTGACAACGTGTTCATGTGATCTATAACCTATTAAATAAAACTTTTTAGCCCCAGGCTTACAGGTGAGGAGAGACAACTCAGGGACGCCCGAAGTAGCAAGCGGGAAGATCAGGAGAAAGGGGTTTAAAAGCCAGGAAGCCAGAGAACAGAGCAGTCAGCCGAAGGGATTAGGTGAGGAGGGGCAACTCAGGCCCGCCCAGAGTAGCAGGCCGGAAGAGCAGGAGGAAGCGGATAAAAAGCTAGGAACCCGGACAGAGGAGCAGTCAGCCCCAGGGACAACTCAGTGATGCACAAAACAGCAGGAGAAAGGGGTTAAAGCCAGGAAGCCAGACAGAGGAACAGTCAGCCACAGGGACCCAGTTGGGGGTGATAC
>NW_006922017.1:1281324-1282593 GCF_000298275.1 Orycteropus afer afer
AGGAGCAAATTCTTTGTGGCTTTTTGTAAAATTTCAAACTGTCAGGAACTTATCATAAGTCACTGAGAAATAACATCTACGTTATCTAACTAAAAATCTTAAAGGTAAAAACCTTAGCTTTCTTCACAATCTTGCAGCATGGTGTGACTCAGGAATCTCCCCTTGCCCTTAAGGCAGGTTACATAAAGAATGAATTCACTCTTCAAAGGAGTAATCAAAGAAAATTTTGTTACTCTAAGGGAAAGAAACACAATTCTTTATTTTATATGCTATTTAACATTAAAGCTCCTAAAAAATCTCAAAAGCTAAACCATTAAATTTTAGCCAGACAGATAAAACTTTGACCATATCAAATAAACTCCTTTTAATAAATATTTTAAACATTTTCTTTGTCATGTATCTCTAGCTTGAGAAATCATAAAGTTTCTGCTCAATTGATATGAATTGATAAGAATATAACTTCAAGTCTCTGGCTTGGGCAGAAACATTTCTCCAGGCTGTACCAAATGAGTCTCATTTTATTTTGTTTTGGCATTTCAGAGTTCTTCTGCAATGGAGAGAACCTGCCTATGTTCCTCTATGATGGGGATCCACCTAATTTTTGGCATAGTGCCTACGGCATTTGAGTGCTAACCAGAAGGTTGGCTGAACCCACCAGCTACTCCTTGGAAGGAAGGTTGGGCAATCTACTTCTGGAGTGGTATTGCTTCAGAAACCTAAGGAGGGGTCTCTATGAGTTGAAGTCGTTTTGATGGCAGTGAGTTTGGTTTGGTATAGGAAGTCCAAAAGGAGCTCTGGTGGAGTAGAGGGTAAGGCTTTTGGCTACTAATCAGAAAGTTGGTGGTTCAAACCCATCAGCTGCTCTGTAGGAGAAAGATGAGGCAAACTATTTCCATAAAAATTTACAGCTTTGGAAACCCAATGGGGATTGCTGTGAGTTGGAATTGACTGTAAAACAAAATTCAAAACAAAACAAAACAAACTAACTGCCATTGAGTTGATTCTGACTCATAGCAACACCATTGGGTTTCTAAGGCTGTAAATCCTTGGAAATTTACAGTCTGACTGTGGAATAGACCATCAATTACTCATGTTGTTGTTGTTGTTTGCCATCGAGTCAGCCCCGACTCATAGTGACCCCTCCTTGGGTTTCCGAGGCAGTATCACTATGGAAATAGGATTGCCCAACCTTCCTTCCAAGGAGTGGCTGGTGGGTTTGAACCACCAGCCTTCTGGTTAGCAGTCAAGTGCCTTAGGCACTATGCTATG
>NW_006922017.1:1282788-1305797 GCF_000298275.1 Orycteropus afer afer
CAATGACCAAAAACCAGAGGAATTGTGGGATGACATCAAGAACATCATCCATGAAGAAAGCAAAAGGTCATTAAAAAGACAAGAAAGGAGAAGACCAAAATAGATGTCAGAAAAGACTAAACTTGCTCCTGAATGGAGACTAACTAAAGTGAACGGAAGAAATGATGAAATGAAAGGGCTGAACAGAAGTTTTCAATGGGATACTCCAGAAGACAAAGTATTACAATGGAATATATAAAGACCTGGGTTATATAACCAAAAAGGAAGAACACACTGAGCATTTCTCAAGTTGAAAGAATTGCAGAAAAAAATACAAGTCTTGAGTTGCAATATTGAAGGATTCTATAGAAAAATATTGAACTATGCAAAACCCAAAAAAATGAAACCCACTGCCATTGAATTGATTCCAACTGGTAGCAACCCCCGCAGGGCTTCCAAGGCTGTAAATCTCTATAGAAGCAGATGGCTTCATCTTTCTCCTGCAGAGCAGCTGGAGGGTTCAAATTGTCAACCTTTTGGTAAGCAGCCCAATGCCTTAACAACAGTGTCACCGGAGGTCCTTTGAACAATGCAGGAAGCATCAAAAGAAGATGGAAGGAAAACACAGTCACTGTACTAAAAAGAACTGGTGGACTTTCAGCCATTTCAAGAGGTAGCATATGATCAAGAGTATTGAAGGAAGAAGTCCAAGTTGCACTGAAGGAATTGGTGAAAAACAAGGCTCCAGGAATTGTCAGAATTCCCATTGAGATGTTTCAAGAAATAAATGCAATCCTGGAGACACACTTATTTATGCCTAGAAATCTGGACCACATTTACCTGGCAAACTGGCTGTGCCCATTCCAAAGAAAAATGATCCAACAGAATGTGGACATTGTCAAACAATAACATTAGTATCACACACAAATAAAACTTCACTGAAGATAATTCAAAACAGTTGCAGCAGTATATTGACAGGGATGTTCTAAAAATTCAAATTGGATTCAGAAGAGGGCATAGAATAAGTGATATCATTGCTAATGTCCGATGGATCTCAGCTGAAAGCAAAGAATACCAGAAAGTTGTCTAACTGTGTTTTGTTGATTATGAAAAGGCATTTGACTGTGTGTATCATAACAGATTATGGATAACATTGTAAAGAATGGGAATTCCAGAGCACTTAATTTCGCTTGTGAGCAACCTGTACATAGACCAAGAGGCACTCGTCTGAAAAGAACAAGGGGGACTGCATGGTTTAAAATAAGGGAAGATGTGTGTCAGATTTGTATCCTTTCACCATACAATCTGTATGCTGAGCAAATAATCTGAGAAGCTGGACTATATAAAGAAGAGCATCTATTTCTCTATTATCAATTTTCTATTATCTATAGAGTGATTTGCAGAAACAGTCATTAACAATCTGCAATATGCAGATGACACAACCTTGCTTGCTGAAAATGAAGAAGACTTGAAGCACTTACTGATGAAGATAAAAGATCCTCACTATGGATTACACTTCAATTTAAAGAAAACAAAAATCCTCACAAGTAGACCAATAAACAACATCAAGATGTGGAGAAAAGACTGAAGTTGTCAAGGATTTTATTTTATTGGATTGACTATCAATGCCCACTGAAGCAACATTCAAGAAATCAAACAATGTACTGTAGTCTCCAAATCTGCAAACGATCTCTTGAACGTGTTTAAGAGCAAAGAGGTCACTTTGTAGATTAAGGTGCCCCTGACTCAAGCCATGGTATTTTCAAAAGCCTCATATGCATGTGAAAGCTGGGCAATGAATAAGGAAGACTGCAGAAGAACTGATACATTTGAATTGTGGTGGTAGGAAAGAATATTGAATGTACCATGAACTGCTAGAAGATGGACTATATCTGTCTCAGATGAAGTAGAATCGGAATGCTCCTTAGAAGCAAGAATGGCCAGACTTTGTCTTTTATACTGTAGTCATATTGTCAGAAGGAACAAGTGCCTGGAGAAGGATATCATTTTAAGTAAAATGGGTCAGTGGGGAAATAGAAGGTCACCCCCTCAACGAGATGGACTGACATCGTGGCTGCGAAGATGGGCTCAAGCATGGCAATGGTTTTGAGGATGGTGCAGGACCAGGCAGTGTTTCATTCTGTTCCCTACTAGTTTAAACTCACTCCAGGCCACCTAATACCAACATAGAAGGCAGCAACTTTTAAAAGCTCCCTTTGTCTTCCAGAGGTCTAAGTCTAGTTGGAAAAGGTCTTTCAAAAATGTCTCTGGAGCTGTATTATACAGCTTCAGTGACTGGGGCCAAGGAACCCTGGTTCTGCCCTTCCTCCCACTCTTTTGACTCATGGTGACAGACAAGAATAGATCATGTTAGTTCACTTACATGTTAAAGATAAAAGATAACCAGTTTCTTTGCCTTTTACTATCTTCTTGGTAAGCAACCCCTCCCACCCAAGAAAAAAGAACCCTAAAGCTCTTTGGTCATTTTGTTTCTATCTAGGCTTATTCTAGTCCTTTGTAACCAGGAGCTTCATTTTAAGACAAAATTATTCCTTTTCCTTAAATAAGGCATATTCTATAATATCTAATTTAAGTTACTTGGAAAGATTTTGCTTTCAAGGTTGTCATAAATGCAAAATCTCTTTTTTTATCAAAATGAATTCCTTTCATTAATTCTTTGTAATATTGTTGTTGTTGTTATGTGCCGTCGAGTTGGACCTGACTCATAGCGACCCCTCCTTGGGTTTCCAAGGCAGTATCACTATGGAAGTATATTGCCCCATCTTCCTTCTGAGGAGTGGCTAGTGGGTTTGAACCACCAGCTTTCTGGTTATCAGTCAAGTGCCTTAGGCACTATGCTACCAGAGCTCCCTTTTTAATATTAGGATGATCTAATTCATAAGCACTTACTTATCATTAAAACCAAATCAGAGTGAGTTCCTTGAAGAAATGTTATCATCTAATTTAATAATACCATATGGAGATAAAAATTATATTTTTGATAAGAGCTTTTTTTTTTTGCATATTTCATAAGATTTAGAGAAAGCAATTTAGAATAATTTGTTTCTTTTTTAAGGCCTTATACTAAACCAAACTCACTGCTGCCATCCAGTCGGAGAACTCCAAAGTGGCCATATATTTTTCCAGACTGTTTTTAATGAGACCATGCACAGAAATTCAGGGCTTCTCAGACGGCCTTTGATTTCCAGTCTGAGCACAGTGGCATGGGCGTGGCCTCATGCTGCATGGCCTGTTTCTGTTGGATGTTCCATGGTATCTTACGTTTTCGGTGTTTAAGGACGGGTCACTATGAGTCAGGTTCGACCTGAGGGCACATAACAACAATAACAACATGCCAAGTAGACAGGTAGGTACAAGCAAGTAGCAGAGCCACAGTGCTTGTGCATATATCAGACAGAAATTCCATAAAGGAATTCTGTATTGTCTCCAGATATGCCATTTCCCAATTGCAGAGAGGGTTTGAGTTTGTTCAAAGCTTAGGATTTATTGGGCTTAGTAAAATCTTGATAGGGAAGCCCTGTGGGGTTTGGAAATGTATTGCTAAAACCATGTGTGCCTAAAAGTTACTGAGGCATTGTCCTGAAGTTGCAGGCAGTCTAAGGCTTCTGGCCTTTTCTTTAAACAGTTTTATTTTGACACAGGAGTCTTTAACCATCTTCCATGGCTGGCAATCCCTGTATTGACTTTTACTGGCAATCTTATGTCCTTTGTTTTGTGGCTTACAGAGCCCAAGATTCCATAAACTCAGAAACTTCTTAGGACAGTGATTTTACCCAAAACTTCTTATAAGAGACAGGCAGAGAGAGAGAGAGACAAAGAGAGAGAAAGAGAGAGAGAAAAAAAAAAAAAAACATGGCAAAGAAAGACTTATTAGGTCAGCATTTACCACATGCAATTTCTCTTGAAATTTATATACCTGCAGATAAAACCAAACACTCCTAGAGGTGCCAAAACACAATCTTCAGACACATGAAAGAGCTGTATCCCAGAATCTAATTTTAGTTTATTACAAATCCAACTGTTATTTTTCTCCCTGGGTCCTTTAAGACATTATCAAAGGCAGTCTTACCTATACCTGGAGATAACAATTAACAGGAAGGAACAGAAAGAAAGCATTGAGTTCTCAGATGGGAAACACACACATCAAGACTTAACAAAGGTCTCGTAGAACCACACTGAAATACTGGGCTCAAAATCCAAGAGTGCTTACCTCACAGGGTCCCCAGGGTCTGTGGAGATGGTGAGATACAAGAAATCCCTTCTTTGGCACCTGTTCCAGTTCTTGACCCCTGGGGGTCCTGTTGGCAAAGACAGCTTTGTATCCCATCCTCATTGCCACTTTATGCTGGGGGAAAAAGATCCCAGATTTGAACATATTCTATAAAAAGCCTTTTATTAAGGCTTACACAGGACAAAGACAAAACAAAGACAATTAACCAGATAAGGGAAATAGCATGAGGCTGATGGTGTCCCTAGACTTATTTTATAGATGAGCAAACATAGGCTTACAGAAATTAAAGCAAGCTTGTCAGAGGTCACATTGTGTGTCAGATGTAAGTATTCTTTAATTCCAAACCATATATTATTGTAACTAAACCACAACTCTTCTGTTAGGTAGGTAGGTAGGTAGTAAGAGTAGGTGTAATGGAAACAGCCACAGGAAGAACAGGTGTAAGGGAAAGGGTGGGCCGATGATATCCTAACCAAGGGTTCTAACCAATTGTGTTCTGTTGTTATGTACCATGGAGTCGACCAGATTCATAGCGACCCCTCCTTGGGTTTCCCCGGCAGTATCACTACGGAAGTACATTGCCCAACTTTCCTTCCAAGGAGTGGCTGGTGGGTTTGAACCGCCAGCCTTCTGGTTAGCAGTCAGGTGCCTTAGGCACTATGCTACCAGAGCTCCCAACCAATTGTAGCCCTAACTAATTGCAGCGAGAGAAGCTACCACGGACTAAGCCACCAGTGAGAAGGGGAAGGCCAAGTTACAAGGCATGTGCACTAGAGAAAAAAAAACTTACTCTCTGTTAAACTTAAGATTCATTATAATATTATTATAATGAACTAGCATTGTGGTTTTGACATCCCTCTGTTGTTGTTGTTGTTGTTATGTGCCGTCGAGTCGGCCCCGACTCATAGCGACCCCTCCTTGGGTTTCCGAGGCAGTATCACTACGGAAGTAGGATTGCCCAACCTTCCTTCCGAGGAGTGGCTGGTGGGTTTGAACAGGCAAGTGTCTTAGCCACTATGCTACCAGAGCTCCCATATCCCTCTACTCTGGACAAACCGAGTGTATTATAGGAAAAAGCATGCACAGTAACCCAAGGAGGTCTCTTGTCCTTAAATATCAATCAAGCTAAACGTCCCACCCCAAAAGGAGGAGCAAGGGGAAAGCTGAGAACAACACCAGGAAGCAAAATAGAATGAAAAGAGAGGTGTTAAACCTTCCAGGACTCCCTGCTTCTCAGTAGTGAATGCCCATTCTGGTCTGTGAGAACATATCAATAAGCTGCTTTGCTTACTGCTTAACTTTCGTTTTCTGCATAAATTCTTTTTATTTCAAAAAAACAAAGAAAACCTCCCAGAGCTAACAATTCCATTCTTTGGTCCTCAGATACTTGTCTCCTGAAAACTCCCATTTCTCTTCTTGGCTGTCTTGCATTTAGGCTCTTTCTTCATTTTGGCAAGGAGCTCTGGTGGCCGTAGTGAGTGAGGCATTTGGCTGCTCATCAGAATGTGGGCAGTTCAAACTCCCCAGCTGTTCCACAGGAGGAAGATGAGGCAATCTACTTCTATGAAGATCTACAGCCTTGGAAACCCAAGGGGGGGTCCCTATGAGTCGGAATGTACTCAACGACAGTAGGTTTGGTTTTTGGTCTTGGTGGTGCGTGAAGTATGTTAACTTTTCCTTCTTTGTTAGATTGTGAGCCTGTAGATGGTCAGAAATCTGGTTTTAGGCTTCTTTTGGACAGTCTGTGCTAGATGCTGTGCTGGAAAGACTACGTACTCAATAAATACTTAGTGGTTGTTAAAACTGCAACTTCAAAACTCCAATACTCTAAAAATTAGGCATTTTCCTGTCATGTCATATACTATGGAGGTATTTCAACATACATTAAAACTTTCAAGACAAGTTTATGCCATTACACTCTTTCTGTTGTGCTTGGCTATATAGACAAACCACAAAGAGTAAAATGCATCTTATTCAACCTTCACTTGGTTATCACGCAATAACAGATGTGGAAAGTCATTGTGAGTTGTCAAGCACTTTGTAAATTCTAGTGCTGATAACAATAATAATTTATTATTACTAAAGATTGGGGAGAATTAAGAAAGAACTGTATTCAGGAGAAGAGAATTGTAGACCATTTCTCTATCACCTTCCATGGGATTTAAGGCAAGTCATTTCATCTTTTTGATTTCAGAGTGTTCATTTATTAAACAGAGAGATATTCACTCCCTATTGATCTCAAAGGAGGTGAAAATAAGTAAGAATACCTGCAACCATATATATCCTTCTTAGTAGAAAAGTGGTACAGATTCCCATTTATTATTATTTTTAATATTATTATTAAAGTGATACCAAAACCTGATACAACAGAAAAATGTTAAACTTGATCTTATTTCTGGGAATACCATTACTAAATCTTGCTTGAACTCACAGTGAGTAGATCTGGGAAGCTGATGGATAAGATGTAAAAGAATTGAACTGGATCAGCATCCCTAGACCACTATCAACTCTGTGATGTGTCTGCACCACAAATAGAGCTGTCACTAGCCTGGTCTCTCCATTAAATCTTTACAACCTGCAAATTTATAACTCCATCAGTGAGACTCCAGCTTATCCACATAAACCGACTGAATATGGAAGGAAAATAATTGGTGTTGTTGTCAGTAGCTGGCAGAAAATTTGAACTTGGAGAACTACTCTTTCCTAAGTTGACTAGCAAAAGCTTGCGGACTTGCTTATATCATTCAGGTGACTGCCAAATTGAAAACTCTAGCATAAAATCTTTTATATGGATGTGCAATGGCCATTCAAAGCTTGAGTCCATGGTTTTAAAAGCTATATTATTAAATATCAGATTTTCTATTTCCTTTTGCAATTCTGAGATTAGTATTTGAGAAAGCTAGTAAAATAATACAAATCTGTGCTCTTACTGATTTCTTACATAGCTTACATTGTTGCTACACTCACACATATGCTGATTTTGAGTTTTAGCAGAAAAACAAACAAACAAAAAAGTAAACAAAAGTCCTGGGATTGCCAGGGTGTTGAGAAATATTTGAAAATCATTTAGGTTTTTGTTAGAGTAATTTCTCCTTTACATTTGAATTTTGGGATCTTCTTCGATTCTTTCTGTTCTGGGATTAGGCAGACTCCCAAGGACCTTAGAAAATGAGTAACTGGTGAAGAGATTTTTAAATCTTTTTCTTTTTTTTCTCTCTACAGTTTTAACTTGCTTCAGGTTATTGACGATAGCAGATCAGACCAAGTAAGGCATATAATATTTCTTTTTTCTTGGGGAGAAGTATCACTACAGTTGGATCAAAGAGCAGAAACTTTATGAGTGATATGGAAAGAGGAATTTATCACAAAGTTTAAATATTACGCAACTGTGTGAGCTGGTGAATAATTCTATGGAAGGCTATTGTCTCTCCACCCGATGTGCTCTGAAGGAACTGTAGGTCTATAGAGTGGGTGGTTAGGTGGAAAAAGTGACGTGAAGTGAGGGAGAGGAAAGACTGCTGAATCCATGAAGACAGCAAGGACAAAATTTCTCTGACATCTATTGATCACTACATAGGATTTCAATTTCATTTTACCTGGATCCACAATCAACACTAATAGAAGCAGCAGTCAACAAATCAAACATTGTATTGCACTGGGTAAATCTGCTGCAAAAGACATCTTTAAGGTGTTGAAGAACGATGATGTCACTTTGAAGACTAAGGTATATGTTTTGTTTCTCTAGTGCCATTCTAACAGAAGTACCACAAGTGACTGGCTTGAACAAACAGGGATTTGTTCTCTTTACTTTAAAACACTAGAAGTCCGAGTTCAATGTGCCCACTCTAGGGGTTGGGTGAAGGCCCTTCAACTTTGGGCTTCAGCTCTGCCTCTTGTTCCTGATTCACTAGAGGTGGAGGCATCTCTTAACTCAGGAGGTGACTGGCTGCTGAGTCGGGCAAGTCCAGAATGGTACAGTCCCAAGATTATCAAGCAACACAGTAGGCTGTTGAGTGATGATTCAGCTTCATGTATGGTCCAAGTGTGCCAAAAAGCTCACAGACCTTTCTCAAAGCTTCTTCTTTTATATTAGTAGCAGAACACATTCCTAAGGCCATGTCAAGAAATTTGTGTTTAATTCCAAATGCAGGTGTGAGTTATAATCTATCTTTTCAGGTTGATTATTTTAGAAAATGAATTAGATGAGACAAGTGTCAAGACCACAAAAGAGACTATTACAGGGACTATGTCAGAAAAGAAGCTCTGGTGGTGTAGTGCCTAAGGCATTTGACTGCCAACTAGAAGGCTGGCAGTTCAAACCCACCAGCCACTCCTTGGAAGGAAGGTTGGACAATCTACTTCCATAACGATACTGCCTTGGAAACCCAAGGAGGGGTCGTTATGAGTTGCATCTGACTCCATGGCAGTGTGTTTGTTTTTTGGTTTGGTATGTCAGAAAACATGGTAACTTGATTAAGTTAGTGGCAGTGAAAATAGGAAAAAGTAGAAAGATTTGTGTTACATTTTGAAGGAAGAAACAATCACTTTGCTATTAGATCAGAGGTAAAGGGTAAAGGGAGAAAAAAGAAAAAAAAGAAAAAAACCCTCAAAGATATCTCCCAGGTCTTTGGTCTCAGGTTATTATATGTGAAGATCAAAGGAGAATTAGCTTTGGGAAATGCGATCAAGTGTTCAGTTCTGAACACGGTAGTTTAGAGACACTCAACTGGAAATACCATTTGTGATTTCCGGCATAATCCTGAGGTCAGAAGTTGGAGAAGAATGCAATGGAGATGTAAATTTAGTAATTACTTTTATAGCGTTGGAATTTACAGCCATGGTAGTGAATACAGGCACAGCATTGTAAGCAGAGGAGTACAGAAAAAGAAGGAGAGTACATAGTACAGAGCTCTAAGTCTTGTTACAATTTAGAGAATGGATAAACAGAAAAGATTCAATATAAAGAAAGAGAAAAGCCAATGAAGCATAATAAATAAATAAATAAATAAATAAATAAGAGTGTGCTGTTTTGAAAGCAAAGAGAGGAAAATGTTTCAGTAAGGAGGGAGTGGCTAATAGTGTCAGTTATTACCAGAAAGGTGAGTTAGACCAGAGGTAGATTTCAAGAGTTTTGGTCTCAGGTACCCTTTATATTTCTAAAAGTTATTGTGAACCACAAGTGGCTTTTCTTCATGTTGGTTATATCTCTTGATTTCCACCATATTAAAAATTAAAGCTGAGAATTATTTAAAATAATTAATTAATTTTAAAATAGCAAAAAGTGGAACCATTTCATATTAACATGGAAAACATACTTTTATGGAAAATACTTCCTCCCCCCGAAAAATTAGTGAATTAATGACAAAAGTGACAATGTTTTCCATTTTTTTCAAATCTCTTTAATGTTTGGCTTAATAGAAAACAGGTGGATTCCTGTATCTGCTTTTGCATTTAATCTGATGTGCTCCAAAGTTTTATTTAAGCATATGATAGAAATCTGACCTTGTGAAAAACGTAGTTGGAAAGAATAATATTTTAGTAGCTATTAAGATAATTGTGGATATTCTTTCATAGTATATCAAAGCTCAGTATGTGCAAATTTCTTAAAAATTAATTGCAATATGGAATCTAAAACCAAATCAGAGAATTTTTATTACACTATTATGTTCAAATCCAGTGGTCTATCTTACACTTTGAGTGGATAATATATCTGTGTATAATTTTGTAACATCATTATTCACTTGGATAATATTTATTCACTAAATTATGCATATTGTTCATATATAGTCACATTTCATCACAGAGTTTTAGAAATTACACTTATTAACATCATCTCTGTTCTCATCAGTATCTTATGAAAATAGCCTTTACCTGACAGAATCCATGAAAAGAGTTTTGGCACCCCACAGATTTTTGGACCACATTATGAGAACCACAAATTAGACCAAGAATTCATTGGATTTGACAACATGATGGTCATTGGTGACTTTGATAAGAGCAGAATCTATGGAATGATGGAGACAGAAACCTAGATTATCCAAACTCACTGCCATTGAGTCGGTTCCAACTCATAGCGACTCTGTAAGACAAAGTAGAACTGTTCCATTGGGTTCCCAAGGCTATAAATCTTTATGGAAGCATATTGCCTCATCTTTCTCCCATGGAGAGGCTGATGGTTTTGAACTGCTGAGTTTTTGGTTAGCAGCCAAATGCCTTAACCACTACATTACCAGAGCTCCTTAAATGTAGGTTAAAAACCAGAAACAAACAAACCAACCAAACTCACTGCCATGCAGTCGGATCCAACTCATAGTAACTCTTTCTTGGGTTTCTGGGGTGGTATCACTACGGAAGTAGATTGTCCATTCTTCCTTCTGAGGAATGGCTGGCTAGCAGTCTTCTGGTTAGCAGTCAAATGCCTTAGGCTCAACACCTACCAGAGGAGTTAAATTGTAAAAAAGCAGTGAGGAAGTATAGATTTCACCGTAGTATATTGTCCAGGGGAGCTCTGGTAGCATAGTGGCTAAGACACTTGCCTGCTAACCAGACGGCTGGCGGTTCAAACCCACCAGCCACTCCTCGGAAGGAAGGTTGGGCAATCCTACTTCCGTAGTGATACTGCCTCGGAAACCCAAGGAGGGGTCGCTATGAGTCGGGTTTGACTTGACGGCACACAACAACAACAACAACATATTGTCCAGAGACATTTATTCAGGAAAGAACAGGTACTGTTTTTGTTACTTCATGCTGTTCTCACAGCAAATACCACAAATGGTGGCTTTAACAAATAGGAGTTTATCCTCTTACAGTTTAGGAGGCTAGAAGCCCGAGGTCAAAGTGCTAGTTCTAGGGGCTGTGTAAAAGCCCCTCGACTTTGGGCTTTCAGTCCACTCTTGCTTCCAGCCCATTGAAGCAGGAAGCTTTTCTTAATGCAGGCAGCTTCTGGCTACTGAGGCTGGTAAACTCAAGATTGACAAGTAAAAAGGCACAGTCCCAATGTTACCAAACAACATGGCAGGCCACTAATTCAAGTCCAGAACAAGTACCAAGATCAACAGAGCATTGCTGAATGAATACTCAGCTATATGCAGGGTCCAAACATTCCAAAAAGCTTTAGACCATTCCCAAAGCTTCTCCTTATATACTGGAAGCAGACCACATCCCTAAAGTCAGATGCCCATGGCAGATTCCACCATGAATTTGATTGCCAGTCTCATCATGAGGAATAACTACCACCAGCTGCCCAGCACTCAACCAGGCCCAGCCAAGTTGATACATAACCTTAACTACTACAAGAACTAAAAAGGATTTGTGCTTGCAAGAAAATTTTTTCCATTGTTTTTTGTTTTTAAAATAAAATCACATGTTTACATGTTGACAGAAAGGTTTGAGAAGATTGGAGAGATGGCTAGTGTAGGAGAAAGAGGAAATAACTTCAGGCAGCAAATCCTTGTGAAGATGAGAAGGGATTATATTTGATAACATGGATTTGCCTTTAATAAAAAGACTTAAGAAGAGTAGTGTAACTTCAGATGCTGGTAGATTTGTGGTTTTGGTTTTAGATGGTTTTTATTATCACAATGAAGTATGAGATGAAATTATCACATAAATTTGGGCCAAGAAAAGACATAAGGTATGAAGTCTTTGTCTGGAAGGGTGAAGACATGAGTTTATTAGAGAAATATGGTAAGATTGCATGGGTATCTGGCCAATGGACACTTATAGCTGTAAATTTAAAGTGAAATGATGCTAATTGCTTGTGTGATTTTGTCCAATGGTGTTCAACTATTTGGGGGTAGACATGGAGAATGAAGATGTTTGGGTTTATATAGAGTTCACCCCTAATACAAGAAAGGGGTGAGGAAGTAACTTGAGTATATTTACACATAATTGATGAATTGTATGATGTAAACAAGTCAGTGATGGAAAGTGATAAAGGTCTGGGTCAAATGGGCTAGAGATCAGTACTGAATGAGGACACTGGAAAAAGAAGATAAAGAGAGGGAGCAGTGGTCAAAGACCAGATTGCTTAAAATTTAAATCTAATTGGTATTTATTGCAATTTCTGATGGTGATGAATATGATCATGAGAACAATTAAAAGGAAAGAAGGAAAATAATTTTGGAAGTAAAGCAATAAAAACAACAGAGTTCAGTGTATCTTATGTTCCTGATGCAGTCCAAAGATGAGGGTGTCAAAGGCAAAAGAGGACTGTGAATCATACAATGAAACCAGATGGAGGCTTAAAAAAGACTGTGCTTGGACACCAGGCCAGGAGAGTATAAGAAAGTTTGAAATTAATGCGGAGCCAATAAACACAACAGGTAAAGAACCAGGCAGGACTAACCAAAGGTAGGAATGGTGGGCTATCTGAAAGCTGAATAAAAATGAGACTGTTGGGACCATCTTGGTAGTGTCAATGATAGCCATGCTGGGCTGGTGGGAACCAAAAAAAAAAAAAATACCTTGTTTCATTATAATAGATCCTTTCCAGGAAATTTGACATGACCAGGAACTTCTAAATAGAAGATTTTTTTCACTAAATAATCTACCAAAATTGTATCAACTGAAATTTATGAACTTTACCTTGTTATTTTCCCCCTTGCTCACTATCTGAAGCTTAATGTCTTAAATTATAAGATGAAAACAACATCTAATTGGAAAGTCACTTCGTATTTCTGGCCTCCATTTACAAATTCATGAAATCAAGAGTTAGAACAGATGATTTCGAAAGTTTCACCCCACTCTCAAATTTCTTTGAATTTAAGGAATATCATTGGGAAAAATAGGGATTGGGAGGTAAAAAAAAAAAAAAACCAACTATTTATGTATATCTATATATTTTTATATCTATATCTACTCTGCTTATCTATCACATTATAAAGATGTTTATCAGTAACCAGTTTTTGTGGAATTGATTCTGATCCATAGAAGTTCTGTATATGTTGGAATAGAACTTTGATCCATAGGGTTTTCAATGGCTAATTTTTCAGAAGTATATTGCCAGGTCTTTCTTCTGAGGCACTTGGGGTGCTCTTGAATCTCCAACTTTTCATTTAACAGCCAAGTACATAAACGATTTACAGCACCCAGGGACAATAATGATGTTTAGAGATCAGTTATAACCATTACTAGCAAAGACACAATTAAAGAGTTATTCTCCAGTGTACCAGTGAGAATGAGTCAATGCTTATAGAAATGAAATAATATAGGAATCTTAAAATTATCAATAATCTTTCATTCAATTCTGGAAATTTATACTAAGAAATAACTTTAAATATAGAAAACCTGTATTATTCACAAGTGTTTAATGACGTAGAGTTTACTATGTGAAAAATTGGACATAAACTAAATATTTTGGATGAGGACTGTGGTATACCTAGTAGCAATGTTTATTGAAAATAGAGTTACAATATTACTCTTGAAAAGCAGAAAATTAAGGATAATACTGGAGATAGTAAATGATATTAAATGACAAAGGGTGAGGTAAAACATTGTTTACATAATGTATTTCAACCAAATAAGAAGCAAAATCATCATGTATATAGAAAATAAGAGCAGAAAAATAACTTGGAATATTGCAAACAATTATTTTTGGATTATCCTTTTATCTTTTCTACATTTTCAAATTTTCTTTAATGAGATGATTGTGATAACAAATATTAAATGATTCTTAAAAAAGACAACCTCAGCTTTTCAAAACACCAAGAATATTTGGTCGTCAGCCAGATATAAAATACCTTCTTAGATGAGAAAGGCCATCATTCTAGTCAGGCGTTTAAGGTGATTTACTCTAATTGGCTCTGGTGGCATAGTGCCTAAGGTATCTGACTACTAACCAGAAAGCTGACAGTTCAAACCCACCAGCCACTTCTTGGAAGGAAGACTTGGGAATCTACTTCCACAGAGGTACTGCCTCAGAAACCCAAAGAGGGGTCTGTATCAGTCGAATCGACCTGACAGTAGTGAGTTTTTTTTTTTTTTTTATCCTAGATAGGTAGCTATCTGGACTCCTTTAGAGTCCAGATATTTATGCCAAACTCAACTAACTAACTAACTAACTAACTAAATAAATAAAAATTGCAAACAATACAGCCTGGGACTATACAAGTAACATATCATATAATTGTGCAGATGTAATTAACACAGTAGACTCAAACATACCAAAGATTGTGAAGATGGAGCCGGGCTGGGCACAATTTTATTGTGTTGTACATATGACCATGAGTCAGAGCAGACTCCACAGCAACTAACCACAATGAAATTATAAAGAGCAGAAGGTACTTGGAAAATTAAATAGGTAGTCCATCGAAAGACCTTTAAATACAAGGGAAATACTCTTTTCTTTAAAGATTGAGCTGTTCATAAAAATGTTTTTGATATTCAAGTGGCTTTTGGCATGTCAGTTTGCAGTCACAGATCTAGAATCTCTTATTTCAGTTGCAGGCTAAATAAATATCTCCAGAATCTTGTACAAAAGATGAAAATCCTGATATGCCTACATAGTCAGCCTTTGCAGATGTCAGAAATACACCAAATATTTCTATTCTCCTGAATTGGAAGGGGGAAAGTTAAATCAATATTTTATTGAATCCCATGCCATGTCTCTCGACTGGTATTCAGATCTGATTAGCCAGTGGATCAAACAAAAATGGCTAGCAACTGGATTCTGATCCAAATTTGTGCTTTTATTAAAAAGAAATATGGCTTTTATGTTCAGGGAGTTAAATTTGCTTTAGTATTTGGAATCAAACCTCTGCTTTGTGCCCCTGGGCTGGATAATTATTCTTTTAGAGAGAATTAGTCTTGTGATGGCACATTAAGAGGTTCTTTTAGAAAACAATACATTTTTAACATTGGACTAAGTCCCAGGATATTTGAAATTAGTGTAAGTAATGGTTGGAATGCCCCCAAATGATGGCTGTAAATGACACCCAGAGTGGCAGGCTCAATGGAGGCAGAGACTTAATGGCACAGAGATAGAAACCCTCCAGGAGCCGAATGCCATGCTGGAGGATGAAATGACCAGTGTCTAACGGGCTAGATGCTACCATCTGAGATTTATTGCAGCTGTTGTAGGATGATTTCTTCAAAATCAACATTGGCATTTCAAACAGTGCTTCCATGGGAGTTGGCTTACCATGAAATTTGACTCTAATTGAACAAAACATTTTAGATTTATGCTGGCTAGAAACACATTCACCTTATATTCTTCTTGTGTGTGTGTGTGTGTGTGTGTGTACTTTCTTCCCTGAGGGGTGGAAGCTGTGATGTTAAGCAAGTATTATTGCTAGATCTCTGAACACAACTCCCATATCAATGCCGTCCTAGATGGGTTGTGAGAATGCACATGAAGGGTGTAGATGAGAAAAGTCACAGAATGCTGTTATGTTGAAGAGGTGTTATGCAAATGTTGGGAAGTGTTTTGTCATTATACAAATATACATAGATATTTTAGCATTTTGTATCACCTCGTGTGTATTAGCTTTTGAGATTGCAATTGATGAATGGGTTAAATTGTCACAAATATATTGTGTTAAGAATATGAAGTTAAACTTGTCTCTCAAAGGAAGCAAATAATATGCAAAATCATTGGATAGCATGTTACACCTGTTTATTCTTACATTTGTTAAAAAATTATCCTTTTCAGTTCTCTGGATGACTCCTTTTCTCCCCATTTATGCATTGCAAACATTTATTTTCCAAGGGTCTAGGCCAAGGCTTTATTTTATTCTTTGTCTATCCTTTCAGCCATTGCTGATAACTTACCATTATGAATGAGAAAAATGTCCTAACCTAGTGCTCTACAGCCTTGGTGTCACTGTCCAAGGATAAAAGGGGAGGTGGTAAGTTATCTGTCAAAGTCATAACCTTTGTCCTCTTGCTTGTCTTCTCTGGAAGAATCTCTTTGCTTTATCTGCTTACAGTTGAAAGTAGAGGATATGTGTATCTTATGAGCTGTGAAGGGATTTGAAGTTACATATTAAGATATAGAGGAAGATATTAGAGAATGCTGATTCTAGATTCTAGTATTGTTAGTTTTTTGGTAATGGCTCTCTATTCATATTTATCAGGTATTGCTGGTCCTAGGATAGAAGCTCAATTAATATCTTCTATGTCTAGCAGTAATTTAAATAATCTTAGAGAAAGAGTAGGAGCTCTACTTATGTAATGCCTAAGGCGTTTGACTGCTAACCAGTGTTAGGCAGAAACATGGCTGGCCAGGCGGGTGAATGATTGAGCCGGAAGGAATTATAAGAACTGGTCAAGCAAGGAGGCGCCTGACCAGAGCCCATACCAGACCCCAGCATGTAGCCCTTGCTTATGAAAGACCCCAGCACCTGACTCTTACGCATGAAAGCCCCCAACCATTTCCTGCCCACTATGTTAATGAAGTACTTCAACTCTGCTTCCTACCCCCATGCTAATGGGGTACTTTAACCTTATTGGTCCCTGTAACACATACCCTGCTCTCACTCCGGTCCTCTAAGAACCAGGAAGAAAATCACTATAAAAAACCCTTTCTTTCACCTGGGCAGTGCGACTTCTCTGGCCCCTCTCAGGGACCCATGAACCTCACCCGGGCCCCTCTCGGGGACCCGTAAACCTCTCCCGGGAGCACAGAATAAAAACTTCTCTTTAACCCCACTTGTGTGCGTTCTCTTCTCCTTACTGTGACCTTACAACCAGAAGGCTGGCAGTTCAAACCCACCAGCCACTCCTTGGAAGGAAGTTTGGGCAATCTACTTCCATAGTGATACTGCCTAGGAAACTCAAGGAGGGGTCGCTATGAATAGGATCTGACTCCAAGGCAGTGAGTTTAGTTTTTTTTGTTTGTTTGTTTAGAAAAAGAGTAGGAGCACTGGTGGGGCAAACACATTTCCCACTTCTTTATGTCCTTGGCGCTGTATTTAACACAGATTTTCAGGAATGAGGCAAGAGTCAGTAGATCAGTGCTCCTTGAGTACTCTGCTAGGTGCTGACTGGCAGAAGTGATATGGAAGATAGATAAGAAGATAGTAATATCTGCTACCTAGTTTGAATGATTCAAAGCCAACACCTATAGCTACAAAGTTGCATCTGTAAATTCATATGAGATACAAAATTAAGGAGTCAGGGATATCTTTTTAAGATGAAGATTTACCTTTGTATAAGACAAAAATATTTTCCCACTAGTATCAGGAAATTCCCAAATTCTTTACTTTACTTAGAAAGTCTTTTAAAATCATATCTTTCCATACTTGTACAGTCTAATTTCAGCACTCAATCTTTATGATACTACTACTTTTAATTTCCTAATGGCTCTACTGTGGGTGAGGAGTTCTGGTAGCACAGTGCCTAAGGCATCTGACTACTAACCAGAAGGTTGGTGGTTCAAACCCATCAGCCACTCTGTGGAAGCGAGACTAGGCAATCTACTTCCATAAAGCTTTACCACCTCAGAAGCCCAATGGGAGTTGCTATGAGTCAGAATTGACTCAATGGCAGTGGCAGTGGTTTTGGTTTTCTACTGTGAGTGAGCTAAAAGCTGTAAGAGATGAAAGAGCTATTGGCGTAACAAATCACAGAAGGCCTCCTCTTAGTTTCTATTTATTTAAAGAAAAATGAAAAGCATATGTACCTAATAAATTTACCTACTTGAGGTGTAACTTCAAGATTCAGTTATTAGACGTATATACGATCACATTTAGCATTTAAACAAACTTGTGTTTTTAGCTGTAATAAACAACTCTCTCAGTTATCCATGATCATAGCCTATCTTAAGGCAAACTGGGTCACTATGTTTTAATTGAGATAGCGGGTACACTTCTCCCAGGTTCCTTTTTTTGTATGTGTGTGTGACGGAGCTTGCTTAAATTTTTCAGAGTGGTAAGATAAAGTCAACTGAAGCCCAGGGAAGAGATTGAGTGGGAGAAGAGAAATTTGAAAAGGAGTTTTTAAATGAACTGTGACTGAGGCCTGAGCTGAAAAGACTTGAAAAATTGTGAGAGAAAATTACAGAGAAAACCTAGAATGAGGGATGTTAATTTGTCTGCACTAGAGAGAGTAGGCTGAGTCATGAATTATATTCCATTCTAAGAGTATCAAGGCTTTTTACTCTTGAGCAGGAATTAAATTTTTCTAACTACTTAAATACTTAATATTACATGATACATAAATATATTTTGCTTAATGCTCTCTAATAGTAATAACAATAGCAATAACAATAACAATATTATTGAGTGGTAACTATAGGTCAGGCACTGTCCTACATATTTTATATGTATTAACATATGTAATACTCAACACAACTCTATGAAGTAGTTATTATTGTACCATTATAGTTGGAAAAACTGAAGCTTAGACAGGTCAAGTAACTTGCCTAAGGCCACTTAGCAAGGAAGTGGTGTAGCTGGGATTCCTACCCTACTGGCAAAAGATAGTAGCCTTAACCTTAATTGGGAAACGCTATGAGGCAGTTCTACTCTGTTCAATAGGGTCACTGTGAGTTGGAATTGCCTTAACGGCACTCAACAACAATAACAACGTACAGTGAATATTGTTGTCTTTCATTGTAAATACCAGTGTTCCTTCATTTCTTTATATTAACTTACTTAGAATGATAGCATTTAGAAAGGAAGTAAATTTTTAAAAAGTCTAATCAATTCCTTGTTTTGCAGAAACTGAAGGCTTGAAAATGCAAGAAGTTTTATCTTAAACCTTTCATGACTCATGGGATACATATAACCCCCTAACATTTTCATCCTCTCAAGTCTGGTGTAGTATGTGCCACTGCCCAGCAGGGACCTATATAACTGTGTGAATCTGAAGAAATGGGCCTCACTCTACCAATTCTACCAACAGAGTCTACATATGTGTTCCACATTATTGTATTGAAATCTATATTACTGCAGATAATTTTTGTTTTTCCTTTTATTTCAGCAAAGGAGGTCTGGTGGTACAGTGCCTAAGCATTTGACTGCTAACCAGAAGTTTGGTGGTTCAAATCCATCAGCCACTCTGCAGAAGGAAGATGAGACAATCAACTTCTGTTAAGATTTACTGCCTCAGAAACCCAATGGGGATCATTATGAGTCAGAATCTGCTAGATGGTGGTGGGTTTGTTTTTTTTGGTTATTTCAGCAAATCTTCCATTACTGAAAATACATGGTATCAACAAAAAATTCAAACAGAAAATAATATGGTCATGAAAGGGTTTTACTGTTACATTGGTCTTGTGGAAATGTGAGGCTCTCACTACTTTAAGCCTTTTCTCTTTCACCAACTTTATCCACATAGTGTATAGTGAACATTGTTCTGTTGGGGCTAAAAACAAACCAAGAAAAAAGAAACAAAAAGTCCACACATTAAAAAACCTCAAAATATTGATTCTGGTGATTGTTTATTTTGAGGTGTGTGTGTGTATGTTGTAAGGCATGTTCTTCAAAGGGAGAGGCATGCCTTCCTGTTTTCTCATGCCTCTTCCTGGACGTGCATACAGAGCATTCATACTATAATCAGGCTTCTGGGCGCCCTTGCCGCCCTCTCTGGGGCTCCACGTCTTTAGTAGCCTCAGGCCCGTTTATTCAACTTTGTTTCTTTGGATTTGCATGGAATCAGAAAACTGACAGACCCCAACTCTTTTCCTTTTATTTTATTCTTGCTGCCTTACTGATTGTCTTATTGCCTTATAGCTCACACATTTATGACTGTCTTAGTACATCTCTGTTCAAACCCAGATGATCAATAGGTACATATGGAATTATTACTTCCATATCTTTTCCATGTTAGAAGATAAAATGAAAACTAGTTTTTTTCATTTTTTGCTCTGTAAACTTTGCCCAAATCACAATATAATAATAATAATAATAATAATAAGTCTATATTAAAATACTGTGTTGTTTGGAATGTCTTTATTCTTTCTCTATCCTATACCTTTTGTATGATATCCTTACATTAAATCAGGTCCTCATTTCCCATTATAACAAAAGTCTGTGATTACTTTTAATCACTTGAACATATCTTCACTCCCTTTCTTGTCTCTCATTCTTACCATTAGATTGGTTTGGTAGATCTTGGACCCTGGTTAAGCCTAACTATCAATCTAAGCCATGTTTAGGAGAAAATATCAATTCTGTAGATTTATCTCCACTCAAAATCATGAACAGCAATCTGAAAACACACTCATCATTCACCTACATCTGTAGTATATTTCTCTAATATACATTATCACTTCTACTCCCCATCAACTTATTTCACTTCCAGTGAAAGCTCCTATGCCCCTACCATTCCACACTTGCAGTTTGTGACCCTGCCTCACACTTTTGTGAGAAAATAGAAGCATTAGACTTGAACTCTCATTGGCTGTCTACCAGATCTATCAGCCATCCTGCCTCTGAACCTATAATTTCTGCCTTTTCTCCTGTTGCAATGCTCCCATCAAAAGCCCACCTTTCCATTCTGGTTGTCTATCCCATCTTATGCCATCTCCTCAATGATTCATCTCCAATAATTGTCCTTTAGATCTTTAGCTTTAGAAATTGCTATGTCTTTTCTACCAGGTTATGTACCAGCATCTCTGCAGGAAATGAATGGCAAATTTAAATTCAGTAATTTAAAAAAAGTTTAATAAAGTGACTTGTGTGGGCCAAAGAACTTGGTTTGGCCTTTGTCTCTGTTTTTTGAAACAATCAATATACCTTTGTTTTTCTACATAGCCACACAAATAGGGGCTAGATAGGTCTCTTGCTTGATGAACAAATTTTAAAAAGGGAGAGGGGCATGAGGCAGTCAAGTACTCATTAATTGGATCCATCCTAACTATGCATTAAGGCACCAGTCATACATATTCATGAAGTCCCAATGACTAATGGACCTTGGACTGTGGAGCTTCCTCTTCTGGGGACTCCTGGCTTGATGAGAACATCCATGAGGGTGAGACAGTGGCACATTCCTGGGGATAATGGAGGCCTCATGCCTGGAACTCTCCCAGACCTTGCCTAAAGCATCTTTTCACTTGTATCCTTAATGGTTATGATAAATGGGTAACGGGAGTATAGGTAATAGTCTAAATTTCTTTCTTTCTTTCTTTTTTTTTTTTTTTTTGTTATTTGGGTGAAAGTTTACAGAGCAAATTCACTTTCCATACAGCAGTTCACACACATTTTGTCTCATGACATTGACTACGATTTACCACAATGCAACAGCTCCCCTCCCACTTCCTCCCCATAATTACCTCTTCCCTGTGTGCATTCATCCATGCACTCCTGTTTTCTGAACTGTCTCCCTGTGCATACACAGCCCTTTTATTCTCCCATGATACAAGGAGTGTATCTACCTAGTGTTCACTTCATAAGCCTGTCTTTTGTTTGGCTGGAAGCCACAGGTGTGGGTTCAATTCCAGACCTGAAGGGCAACTAGGGGCCATAGTCTCGCTCCTATCAGACCAGCAAAACTGGTCTCCTCTCCCTTTTTCTTTTCCAAATGATTTTGAGATTTTTTCCACATTGTTCTCCCTCTCTATCCAGGATCTCCTATGTAGACCCTCCTCCGAGTTGGATGACAGTGGTAGCCAGGCACCATCAAGTTCTTCTGGTCTCAAAGGTGTATAGGCTGAGGATCGCATGGTGCACCAGTCACTTGAACTAATTGTTTCCATGAATCTTTGGTTTTGTTCATTCTTCTTTGCTCTGGATGAGGAGAGACCCATCATTGCATCTAGATGGCTGCTTGCAAGCTTTTAAGATCCTAGTCACTACTTGCCAAAGTAGGAAGTGGAACAATGCTTTGTGCAGTACGTTATTCCAATTGAGCTTGATGTCCCCTGTGACTATCGTCCGGAGACCACAGGTTAAACATCTTGCTCCCTCTGGGTAGCTGGCTGTGGTCAAGAAGTGACTACAACCTTGTCCCTTGCCAGCTCTACTATACACCTGAAAATTCTTACAGAACATACCAATACACTTGTAGAAACATTGTCTGCCAACCCTAGTCGTGGTCTTGGGTACACTCCCCCCTGCATAGACATAGCTAATAGTTCAGCCTGTCCACCCATCTATCCACCCGTTTGCCTTCATTGTCAATGCAGTACCATACGTGCAAAAGGGTTTATTTATCTTTGTTGTGTGTACCTCCCATGTACTTCTCTATGTCTTTCTCTTCCTCAGTTTCATCATGTTATCACTCACATTTGGTACATCGCCCTTCTCTTCACCCAAATAAATGCTTATCTCTACCTATCTAGCAGTGTATCCTCCCCACCTCCCACCCCTGGTAACCAAGAAAGAAAATTTTCTTCCATATATAAACTTTTCCTTGACTTTTTACAATGATGGACTAATACAATATTTGTCCTTCTGTGATTGACTTATTTCACTCAGCATAATGTCCTTCAAGATTATCCATGTTATATGGTGTTGTGCAGATTCTATGTTATGGGGCAATCTACTTCTGTAGTGATATTGCCTCGGAAACCCAAGGAGGGGTCGCTATGAGTTGGTTCTGACTCGATGGCACATAACAACAACAGCAACTGTGTTCCATTGTGTGTATGTACCATAGTTTTGTTATCCATTCTTCAGCTGATGGACACCTAGGTTATTTCCATCTTTTGTCTATTGTAAATAGTGCTGTGATGAACATGGGTGGCATATGTCTGTTCTTGTCATGGCTCTCACTTCTTTAGGATATATACCTAGTATATAGGGTCAAATGGTATTTCTAATTCCAACTTTTTAAGGAATCGCCATATTGCTTTCCACAGTGATTGTACCATTTTACAGTCCCACCAGCAGTGTAT
>NW_006922017.1:1307812-1316869 GCF_000298275.1 Orycteropus afer afer
TTTGATGTGTGCATTTATTGGTATAAATTGGCCTCTGATCACTGCTTTTGCTATGTCCCAAAGAGTTTGGCATGTTGTGTTTTCTTTCATGTTTGATTCAAGGAATTTTTGAATTTCATTTTTTTTTCTTTTCTTACCCAGTCTTTCCTAAGGAGGGTATTGTTCAGTTTCCATGTGTTTGCTCTTTTTCTGTTCATCTTCCTATTGTTGATTTTTCATTTGATTGTATTGTGACTGACAAGATGCTTTGCAGTATGTCAATGTTTTTACATTTATTAAGGCTTGCTTTATGGCTTTACATATGGTCCATCATGGAAAATGTTCCATGTGAGTTGGAAAAGAATGTATGTTGTGCTGTTGTTGGGTGAAGTGCTCTGTAGATGTCTTTAAGTTCAAGTTGGTGGATTGTATTGTTTAGCTCTTCTGCATCTTTGTTGAGTTTCTTTCCAGTTCTATCTTTCATTAAAAGTGGTGTATTAAAGTCTCTCACTATTACTGTGGAGTCATCTATTTGCCTTTTCATTTCCTTTGAAGTCTGATTTTTGTATTTTGGGCCTCTTTCTTTGGGTCCATAGATATTTATTATGGTTATATCTTATTGTTCAATTGATATTTTAATCATTATATAATGTCCTTCCTTGTCTCTTATGGTTGTTTTTGTTTTAAAGTCAATTTGATCAGAAATTGATATTGCCACACATGCTGTTTTGGGTTGCCATTTGCTTGATAGATCTTTTTCCAAACTTTGATTTTTACTCTATTTTTGTCTTTGTCTCTAAGCTGTTTCTCTTGTAGGCAGCATATTGATGGGTTTTGTTTTCTTATCCAGTGTGCAACTCTCCTTGTCTTGAGTGATGCTTTTAATCCATTAACATTCAGTGTCATTATCGACAAGTATGAATTGGTTGCTGTCATTTTGTTATATGTTTTTTCATGGTGCTCCTGGTTTCTTCCATATTATTTTCTGTGCTGAGCTCATTATGTTTATGAATTTTGTTATCATTTCCTTTGTTGCTGTTGTTTTAGTACTTGCTAAATATTTGTGCTTGTCCTCTTTTTTATTGTGATGTGAAGGTTTATCATTTTTCTTTGAGGTTAACTTGTGATTTATAATTTTCTCCCTGAGTTTAGAACAGTCCATTCTATCTTGCAACTCTCTTAACTTCCTCACCATTTAGAAGTTCAATAAATACACTATTTTTTCCCTCTTTTTGTTTGTAGTTTTCCAATTGATGTCTCTGGTTCTCTGTTTACAATCTTCTAAGCTTATTTTACTTTGGATATGTGCATGAATGTGGTTTCTGGGTTATGCCATCTTGTATATTAATGGACAGTGGTTGTTTGCTATTATTGGTTCTCTGTTCAAAGGACTACCTTTAGTATCTCGTGTAAGGTTGGTCTGATTTTAACAAATTCCCTTAATTTCTGCTTATCTGGAAATCATCTAATTTCACCATCATATTTGAGGGAAAATTTTGCAGGGTATATAATTCTTAGTTGGAAATTTTTCTCTTTCAGGGTTTTATATATACCATCCCATTGCCTTCTTCCTTGCATTCCTTTTTTTTTTCTAATTTTTCATTTATTTTGTCATTTTGTTCTTCTATTTTCTTCTGAAATTGTTCTAGGATTTTTTCTGTTTTCCTTAATGTTCTCAGTGTTTTCCTTGATCTATCTCTCAATACTCTGAAGATATCTAAATATAATTCTTTTGAATTCTTTATCAGGGATTTCTAATGCTTCTTCCTCAGGAATGTGTTCTGGGTCTGTATCCTACTCCCTTGTTTCTACCACTTTATCTTGCTTCTTTGTGTGGACTGTGATGGTCTGTTGTCTCTGAGACATTGTGACATTGTTGTGGTTAGACCTCTGTTAACTGTTCATGAAGAGAAGCTAAGGGTGATTCAGGGTCTTTTTGGTGGTTGGTGGAGAAAGAAGTGGTGGCTCTCACTCAGTAAATGAAGCTGCAGGAGTTGTGGGTGTAGTTGTGTTGTATGGACACTGTTTCTGTCTCCCATTCAGCTAAACAAAAATAACGAATAACCATCAAAAAAGTAAAAGCAAGTGGACATAAAACACACTATGTAATTACACAGGACCAATAACCAAGAAAGGTAAAATAAAAATAAAATAAAATAAAATAAAACCCCACAATATCTGTGGAGAGAGCAGTAAGAGAAAAAAGTTAAGAGTAGGAGAATAATGAAAAAAGCCCAAGAAGAAAAACAAGGAGCAGGGTTAACCATGAGAAAAAAAAAGTTGGAAGCAGGATCAGGAAAGAGAAAAAACTGAAAACTAGACCTTGGAAAGGAAGAATAAAGAGTAATAATAAAAAGGACACAGATAGTAATAATAATAATTATTATTTTAAAACAGACAAAAACAAACAAACTGAAAAAAAGAAAAATCTGCCCAGACTGGGCCAAGGCACCCAGGCTCCGTCTGAGAACACAGATTGGGATGGAATTCCTGCCAGCCAGGAAGGTCGGAGGGAGTGAGGGATGGCTGCACCTCTGCTCACCAAGAGGGTCTGGGGTATCAGAGTAACAAAGAGGAATATGGTACCTTTCTAGTCGTTGGCTTCCAGAATGTCTTTGTAGTTCCCAGCAAGTGGAGCCTATTCTTAAGTCCCTGGAATCTGGGAGAATGCTGTCACTTTAAATATACAAAATGGTTGAACTGCTTGTAAACATGCAAAATGGCTGTGCCCTCCTGACAGCCCAAAGTCCACAACCCAGCCCGTCTTCTTCACTTCTTCTCCTTTTATTCCCCAACCACTAGAGCAGTCCTCTGTGCAGTCCCTGGCTAGCAGGTATGATTTTTAGGTTATTTCTTAGGTTCTAACACCACTTGGCAATATCCAAGCTATCTGTGCTGTCAGGATTGTTACCAGATTGCAGCTCTGTATGTCTCCTATTTTGGTGTTTTCATGCAAATTCTTCTGCTAGTTGGAGTTTAGTCCACTTCTATATCCTTCCCCTCAAAACTCAGGGCTCCAGGATTATCTTTTGTATCTGTGTTAATTGGTCCCCCTTTTCTTTGTTGAAGAGGGTCTGTGTAGTCTTTCTGCCTGTTCTGTCATCTTTCCAGAACTCTACTCTGTAAATTTTGTGAGCTCTTATAGGGAATTAATAAACTCACAAGGGGCAGTTGTATTCTGACTTAGTTCATGGTAGCTAGTTCAGAGAAAGGCAGCACAGGTAGTCATAAGGACAGTTCTAACTTTTGTAAAGAACCACAACAAGGTTCCTGGGTGGCTAGGTGGCAGAGAAAGACTAAGTGGGCAGTTGATGAAGAAGGGCAGAGTCTTTCTCTCTTGTGGTCTGGCCCCAGGGGCTGGCTTGTCTGTAGTATAGGGAGTTAGGCTTACAACTTATCCCCCATAACCTGGCTCTGGGGGGCTGGGGGTGTTTTGAGCTAATTCTGGGTGGTTAAGGTGTGAGAGAAGAAATGGCTGATGGCCAGGATCTTGGAGATGTGGGAAGGTGAAGGGTCCACTTCCAGGTAGGAACTGGATTTATATTGATCCTTGATATGCAGTTAGTTGTAAAGTTAGCCTACTTGCTCCTTTAGTAGTGCAGTTAGGGATAGCATCTCAGAACTGTTATGCAGTTGTATACTGGGTATAATAGGAAACCATATAAGGTCTTGCAGTACCAGTGAAGGAAGGCCCACACCTTCTCATGCCACTTTTTTTTAGTCCCTAAGCCTAAAGGGTGAGGACTGTGAGTCTGCTGGAGTTAGAGAAAATTGTGTGGAGAAAACTACTTGTAAAAAGTCTTGGTTTCTGGTCAACCCTCTATGAGCTCATAGAGAGGGAACTGGGGGATAAATCTTCCTACCTATTTCTCTTTACTCCTTCTGGGATTATCTTTTCATGTTCTCTGTTGGTAGGGCTCATAGGAAGCCATAGGGCCAGAGAGGACATGGAGGCAAATGGAGGGCGTGGGTAATAGATTGGGAGAATGTACCAGAAAACATCAGCCTGGCATATATTAAAACAAATAAAACTCCATTTCTCTGTTTGTTTTCAGAACAAAACTTCTTTCAAGTGTTGTTTATAATCATTGTCTCTCATAATCACTTCTCATTCCCTCTTGGATTCATTCTAACCATTACTCAGCCCATTCTAACCATTATTATCCAATAAGCAAGGTAATCTTATGCTTAGGGCATCAACAAAAGAGGGCCACCAGTTGTCCAAAGCAAAGGCCTATAGATGCCATGCAAACACAGCACAAGGAAAAGCAGGCATCGCAGTAGAAGAGACTAGCAGGACACAAAATGAAATTGATGATTTTTATATATGATAACAATCCTATTTTTCTTCCATTTTGTACTGATTCTGTTCTCTCTCGTTGACCTAATAAGAACACGTCAGCAGTGCTATAATCATGTGACTCGTGAGGTATCTGATCCTGTGCAAAGCAAGCCAAGATGTGTCTTCATATTAAGCACACCCTTGTATGATGTGTCTTCATATTGAGCATACCCTTGTATTTGTGTCACTCTCTTTGCGAGTGCTCTCACCCACATTGAGCTTCAGCAATAGTCCAATGGACTGTGAAGGCACAGCATCAAAAGACAGAAAGTGAGTACACAAGTTTTAAAATATTATTTCAAGAAGAAAAACACTCATAGAGATCTGCGAAGAGCCCACCTACATTGTGTGACAAACGAATGAAATTATTTCCAGCTGCCTTGTAAGTACTGTTTCTTTTGACTATCTCAGATCTGAAGAACAGAATTACATGTTTCAAATCAATTTTTTTAACTTACTAATTTTCAGTTATAAATTTTCCTGTTAATATCCAAATTAAAATTAAATTTTATTTTACAAATTTTTACTTGTTTTATAAATCTTATTTATTTGCAACTTTTCAAATTTACTTGCTATAGTAGAATCAAATTTAAAAAGTGATATAACTTTATATCCAGGTAAAATGAAATGTTAACAACTAAGTGCAACACAAAAATGGAAGCTCACAGAAGATAAAAAGAGAAGGATTTGTGAATCCCTAGAGATAGTTTCAAAATTAACTTCCTTTTAAAAATATAACAAATCAGAAGAGCTTTCCTCCATTGAACACTTGTGTTTGCTGGGTGCAAATCATTGTACTAGTACTGTTAGTGCTAAAATTACTAATAGGAATATTAATGTAACAGAATTTGTTCTCAATTTTGCATCTGTTCCTTGTTGTAGTAAAATAATAATAATAATAATAGTAATAATAATAATAATGATGATGATGATGATAATGGAGTAGAGCTCTGGTGGCGTACTGCCTAAGGCACTTTACTGCTAACCAGAAGGCTGGCGGTTCAAACCCACCAGACATTCCTCAGAAGGAAGATTGGGCAATCTACTTCTGTAGTGATACCGCCTCGGAAACCCAAGGAGAGGTCGCTATGAGTTGGATCTGACCCAATGGCAGTGAGTTTGGATTTTTTTTTTTTTTTTCATAGTGAAACTAATTTAGAATCTGAAATTGCCACATCTAAAGACGGCGCTTGACTGCTAACCAGAAGTCTGGCGGTTCAAATCCACCAGCCACTCCTCGGAAGGAAGATGGGGCAATCTACTTCCGTAATGATGCTGCCTCGGAAACCCAAGGAGGGGTCGCTATGAGTCAGGTCTGACTCGACGGCACATAACAACAACAACAACAAAGACCCCATATATAACAGAAATACAGATCCTGCTTCGTGGAGTAATTTTTCTTTCAATTATGTGAACTATTGAATTGAAAGAGGACCAAATAGTTGTCAACATAACAGCAGACCACTTGAAAACCGGTGAAAATCTCTGGATGGTAAACAAACAAGACAAATTTTGAGTAACCACATTCAACACCATCATTGACACACTTGAATCTTGCATGAAAAGAAGAGTGAAAGTGTATGAAGTTCTTTCAAATAGATTTACCTTCTTAAATGATATGGATATACCTGATGAAGAATGCATAAAAACACAAGAAATTAGTGCAGACTTATCCCAATGGCTTAAATATAAACATTTACAGAGGTAAGACAATTTAATTCTTACATGAGAACTAATTTTACAAATTCAGGATGGACAGATTTTACTCATGTAGGCTTGGATGATTCTATAACAGAAGATAAAATGCAATGCATATTTTCCAATGCTGAAATTGCTTTATGCATATATCTAACTTTAATGATCACAAACTGTACAGCAGAATGAACTTTTTCATCCCTAAAGAAACTCAAAAACCCTCAGCATACAACGATTTGAGGGAGATTTGATTCATCACCCTTATTATGTGTGGAGGTTGATACTGTTTAGCAGCTTAATTATAATGAGATCAGTGAAGAATTTTTAAGAGCAAAGAATAGAAAGTTTTTTTTTTTTTAATATGTTAGAGATGAAATAGCTAGCTAAAAATAAAATATAGTAATTTGTTGAGACATTTGTTTTGTGATGATTAAATTTTCATTTATGCCATTTTTAATTTGTCCTTTTATGACATTTATTATGAAAAAGGTACAAAAATTGATATATGAGTCTTTTAAAGCAAAACTAGTGAAATTCAGTTTTTCATTGTTGGAGATAAGCAGAATTTTATATTGGTTGTTGATGCAACTAAATTCACTCACTCATTTCCTTTGTTGTAGAATATGTAGAGTACTTTTTTTTTGTAGAAAATTGTGGTCTATAGTAAAAATCTTTGTACCCTGCATACATTAAAATTTTATAATCTAATTTATTATAGTATCATTTAAAAGTCAAGCACATACACATTCACATGTATATATATAACGCACACATCCTATTTGAATGCATAAATAAACAGAGGAGGGAACACCGTGGATTACCAGTCTTTAGGAACCTCTCATGCCTTGATCTGCCTCTGTCTCTGCTTCTGATGTCCTATGTGGTAAACATACAGCCTGTTGTTGTCTAGTTGATTCTGATTCCTAGTGGCTCTGTATGATAGTGTAGAACTGCCTGGTACGTTTCAAAGGCAGTACATTTTCATGGAAACAGATGGTCACATCTTTTATTCATTTATGTATAAAATGAATTTATCTATATATCTATTTATTTATTATTGTGATTTGGGTGGAAATTTACAGAGCAAACTCACTTTCCATACAACAGCTCACATACACTGTGTCTGACATTGACTGTAATTTCCCACAATGAAACAGCTCCCCTCCCCCCTCCTCCCCATAGTTATCTCTTCCCTGTATCGTTCCCCTCCATGCACTCCTGCCTCCCAAGCTCTCTCCCTGTGCATACACAGCCCTTATTTCTCCCATGATTGTTCTCTCCAAGGAGTGTATCTACCCAGTGTAAATGTTCACCTCATATGCCTGTCTTTTGTTTGGCTGGAAGCCACAGGAGTGGGTTCAATTCCAGACCAGAAAGGTAGCTAGGGGCCATAGTCTCAGTGGTTCCATCAGATTCTATCAGACCAGCAAACCTGGTCCCCTTTTTTTTCCCCTAAATTATTTTCAGGTTTGTTCCACATTGTTCTCTCACTCTTTCCAGGGTCTCCTACATAGATCCCCTCCGAGTGGTTGGCAGTGGTAACCGGGCACCATCTAGTTCTTCTGGTTTCATAGTTGTATAGGCTGAGGATTGCATGGTCTACTAGTTACTTGGACTAATTGTTTCCATGAATCTTTGGTTTTCTTCATTCTTCTTTGCTCTGGATGAAGAGAGACCCATTGTTCCATGTAGATGGACACTTGCAAACTTTTAAGATCCCAGTCACTACTCACCAAAGTAGTATGTGGAACAATGTTTTGTGTAGTATGTTATGCCACTTGAGCTTGATGTCTCCTGTGACTATGGTTCCGAGCCCACAGGTCCAACTACTCACTCCCTCTGGGTAGCTGACTGTGGTCAATAAGTAACTACAACCTTGACAGACTGCTTGTGGGTTCAAACCACTGACCTCTCAGCAGCTAAGTACTTAACCTCTGTGCCACCAGGGCTCCCTAACTAATCACAGTGTTGGCAAATTCAGCAGCTACTTTCTCTTTCTTTATCTTGCTAAGTCCTCAGCTCTGAACAGAGTCTACCACTCTGTTCTTGAAACTCTCATCCCTTTGCTTCTGCTTTTTCTGCTTCCTTGAATGTTCATCTCAGTCCCCTTTGCTGGTTCCAACTCCCTGATGTCTAATGATAGAATACCTCAGGGCTTGTTCTTGGGTCCCTTTCTCTTTTTCAGTCTATACATTCTAGATAGTATCATCCTACTCTATTATGTAAATATTATCCTTATGTTGATTCCTCTAATATCAATATTCAAGTCTTGACATTTTTCTTTAACTCCAGAATCATATGTATAACTGTCTGCTTCTCATTGGATATATCAAATGTACCACAAGCTTAACCTGTTCTGAAACAGAACTTTTATTTTTTTTTCCCTTTACCCTAACGGTTTCTTCCCATCTTCTCTGTCTCAGTAAAGAACACTCATTCCCACCTAATTGTTCAGGACAAACTTCTACAAGGAGGCTGTACTTCCTCTTTTTTCCTCACTTTAGACATGCAAATCATCAGTAAGTAAAATTGACTCTGTCTTCAAGAAAAAATCCCTTCTACCGCCACAATTAGCTAGTTCAACTCATCATTACCCTCCCTTGCCATCCTTCTGCTTCCCCATAATTTATTCTTCCAAGAGACAGCCAAGGTATCTTTTGAAACAGACAACACATCCTGTAACTTCCCACTTATACACAGAGTAAAATCCAGTCTCCTTCCATACCCTACAAAGCCCCACAGAAACTAGTCTTTGCCTCTGTCTTGGATCTCAAGTTCCAACATTCTCCCTCCTGACCATCGCCCCCAGACACTTTTATCTGTTCCTGGGGCTCTCTTTCTCTTGATCTTTTTAACGACTGGCCTTTCTGGGCTGTTCAGGTCTCAGCTTAGACGTCATTATAGAGGACATCCTGGCCACTCAAGATCTAAGTGCTCTCATATCACTCTATCACATTACTCTAATTGTTAACAAAAAATTTATTATTCGGTAGCATAGTGGCTAAGGCATTTGACTGCTAACTAGAAGGCTGGTGGTTCAA
>NW_006922017.1:1317220-1324158 GCF_000298275.1 Orycteropus afer afer
AACAGCCCAGAGGCGTAATCCATACTGTGGACTGTGGGTCTTTAATCTTTATCAGTAAGTGGTTCAAGTCATTCTCACTTTCAGCAAGCAAAGTTGTGTCATCTGCATATTGCAGGTTGTTAATGAGTCTTCCTCCAATCCTGATGCCACATTCTTCTTCATATAATCCAGCTTCTTGGATTATTTTCTCAGCATATAAATTGAATAATTATGGTGAAAAGATACAGTCTTGACACACTTCCTTCTTAATTTTAAACCATGCAATATCCCCTTGTTCTGTTTGAATGACAGCCTCCTGTTCTATGTACAGGTTCCTCATGAGTACAATCAAGTGTTCTGGAATTCCCATTCTTCTCAATGTTATTCATAATTTGTTATGATCCACACAATCGAATGCTTTTGCATAGGCAGTAAAAAATAAGTAAATATCTCTCTAGTATTCTTTGCTTTCAGCTAATATTCATCAGACATCAGCAATGATATCCCTCATTCCACATCCTCTTCTGAATCAAGCTTACATTTCTGGAAGCTCTCTGTCAATATACTGCTGCGACTGTTTTTGAATTATCTTCAGTAAGTTTTACTTATATGTGATATTAATGATATTGTTTGATAATTTCCACACTCTGTGGGATCACGTTTCTTTGGAATGGGTACAAATATGGATCTCTTCCAGTCAGCTGGCCAGGTAGCTGTCTTCCAAATATCTTGGCATAGATGAGTGAAAGCCTCCAGTGGGGCATTTGTTTGTTGAAACATCTCAGTGGGTATTCTGTCAATTCCTGGAGCCTTGTTCTTCACCAATTCTTCCAGTTCAGCTTCAACTTCTTCCTTCAGTACCATTGGTTCTTGATCATATGCCACCTCCTGAAGTGTATGAACATTGACCGATTCTTTTTGGTACAGTGACTCTGTGTATTCCTTCTATCTTCTTTTGATGTTTCCTGCATCATTCAATATTTTGCCCATAGAATCTTTCAGTATTACAACTTGAGGCTTAAATTTATTCCTCAATTCTTTCAGCTTGAGAAATGCTGTGCATGCTCTTCCCTTTTGGCTTTCCAACTCCAGGTCTTTGGACAGTTCATTATAGTAATTGGTTTTGTCTCCTTGAATTGCTCTTTGAAATATTCTGTTCAGCTCTTTTATCTTGTCATTTCTTCCATTTGCATTAACTACTCTCTGCTCAAGGGCAAGTTTCCGTCTCTTCCGACATCTATTTTGGCCTTTTCTTCCTTTCTTTTCTTTTTAATGACCTCTTGCTTTCTTCATGGATGATATACTTGATGTCATCCCACAATTCCTCTGGTTTTCAGTCATTTGTGTTCAGTGCATCAAATTTATTTTTTAGATCATCTCTAAATTCAGGAGGGATATTATCAAGGTCATATTTTGGCTCTCATGGACTTGTTTTAATTATCTTCAACTTCAATGTGAGCGCACATATTAGCAGTTGATTGTCTGTTCCACAATTAGCTCTTGGCCCTGTTTTGGCTGAAGATGTTGAACTTCTCCATTGCCTCTTGCTACAGATGTAGTCAATATGATTGCTGTGTATTCCATCTGGTGAAGTCCACATATATAACCACCATTTATATTGCTGATAAAAAGGTATTTGCAGTGAATATGTCATTAGTCTTGCAAAATTTTATCATGCAATCTGCAGTGTTACTTCTATCACCAAAGCCATATTTTCCAACTACCAGTAACTCTTCTTTGTTTCCAACTTTTGCATTCCAGTCAACAGTGATAATCAACACATCTTGATTGCATTTTCAGTCAATTTCAGACTGCAGAAATTGGTAGAAATCTTCAATTTCCTCATCTTTGGCTTTGGTGGTTGGTGCATAGATTTGAACAATAGTAGTATTAACTCTGGTGGCTTAGTGCCTATGGCATTTGACTACTAACCAGCAGGGTGGTGGTTCAAACACCCCAGCTACTCCTTGGAAGGAGGGTTGGGCAATCTACTTCTATAGTGATACCACTTCAGAAACCCAAGAAGGGGTGGCTATGAGTTGGATCCGACTTGACAGCAGTGAGTTTTTTTTTTTTTTTAAATAGTATTAACTGGTCTTCCTTGTAGGTGTATAGATATTATCCTATCATTGACAGTGTCTGTCAAGTTCAGGACAAATCTTGAAATAGTCTTTGTGATGATGAATGCCACACCATTCCTCTTCAATTTGTCATTTCCAGTAGAGTAGATCATACGGTTGTCTGATTCAAAATGGCTTAAACCAGTCCATTTCAGCTCACTAATGCCTAGGATATCAACCTTTATATGTTCCATTACATTTTGACAATTTCAAATTCTTCTGGATTCATACTTCGTACATTCCATGTTCTGATTATTAATGGATGTTTGCATCTTTTTCTCCTCATTTTGAGTCGTGCCACAACAGCCAGCAGAGGTCTAGAAAACTTTATCCATATCATTAAGGTCGTCTGTACTCTGAGGAGTCAGCTCTTCCCCAGTCAAATTTTTAGTTCCTTCCAACCTGATGGGCTCATCTTCTGGCACTATATCAGACAATATTTCAGGGCTATTCATGAAGTTTTCCAGTAATATACCAGACAGTGTTTCATTGCTGTTCATAAGGTTTTCACTGGCCAATTGTTTGAGAAGTGGATGGACTCTTTCTTCTTCTGAGTCTGTCTTACTCCAGAAGCTCCACTGAAGCCTGTCCACCATGAATAACCCCGCTGGTATTTTGCAACACTGGTGGTATAGCCTCTGGCCTCATAACAGCACACAGGTCATCACAGGACGACAAACTGACAGACAAGTTCATCTTCTTTAGTTGTTCATAACTGCTCTGTGCCCAGCTACCTTGGGCCCCAGCCTAAAAATTGAGCTTCCCCAATGCGAAAGCAGCTCTGTGCCCCACGCCTGCCTACTTGGACCCCAGCCTTAAAATAACAACATGATATGATATTATTAATTTTACATCTTTTTCAGAATTTGCATTTAAATATTTTTTAATTTTATTTTTTAAATTTTTCTTGTGATTTTGGTGATAGTTTACAGAGCAAATTCATCTTCCATACAGCAGTTCACATACACTTTGTCTCATGACATTGACTGTAATCTCCCACAATTCAACAGGTCTCCTCCCCATAGCCACCTCTTCCCTGTGTTTTTCCTTCCCATCCACTCCTGGCTCCTGAGCTGTCTCCCTGTGCATACACAGCCCTTCTATTCTCCCATGATTGATCTCTCCAAGAAGTGTATCTACCTATGTAAATGTTCAGCTCATATGCCTGCTTTTTGTTTGGCTGGAAGCCACAGGAGTGGGTTCAGTTCCAGACCTGAAGGGCAGCTAAGGGCTATAGTATCAGGGGTTCCACCAGGTTCTATCAGATCAGCAGAACTGGTCCCCCTCTCTCTTTTTTTTTTTTTTAATGATTTTGAGTTTTTTCCACATTGTTCTCCCACTATATCCGGTATCTCCTACATAGATCCCCCTCTGAGTGGCTGACAGTGGTAGCTGGGCACCATCTTGTTCTTGTGGTCTCATAGTCATATAGGCTGAGGATTGCATGGAGTACCGTCATTTGGACTAATTGTTTCCATGCATCTTTGGTTTTCTTCATTCTTCTTTGCTCTGAATGAGAAAAGACCCATAGCTGCATCTAGATGGCCACTTGCAAGCTTTTAAGATCCTAGCTGCTACTCACAAAAGTAGGATGTGGAACAATGTGTTTCTGTGGTATGGTATGCCTATTGTCTCCTGTGGCCATCATCCCGAGAGCACAGGTCTAACTACTCACTCACTCTGGATAGCTGGCTGTGGCCAAGAAGTGACCACAACCTTGTCCCTTGTCAACTCTGCTATATACCTGGAAATTCTTACATACAACAATGTTATAGAAACATTGTCTGCCAACCCTATACATGATCATGGGCACACTCCGCCCCCTGCATAGACATACTTAATCGTTCAGCTTGTCCACCCATCTATCCACTTGTAGATCAATATTTGCAATCACTGACAGTGTAATACTGTATGTGCAAAAGTGTTCATCTTTGTTGTCTGTACCTCCCATTCACCTCTCTATGTCTTTCTCTTTCTCAATGCTACCATGTCGATCACTCATGTTTGGTATATTGACCTTCCCTTCACTCATATCAATACCTGTCTCTACGTATCTAGCAGTGTTCCCTGGTAACCAACAAAGAAAGTTTCCTTCCACATATAAACCTTTCTTTGACTTTTTATAATAATGGACTAATATAATATTTGTCCTTCTGTGATTGACTTATTTCACTCAGCATAATGTCTTCCAAGTTCATCCACATTATGTGGTATTTTGCAGATTCTACGTTATTCTTTAGGGTTGCATAGTATTCCATTGCAGGTATGTATCATAGTTTGGTTATCCATTCTTCTGTTGGTGGAACCTAGGTTGTTTCTATCTTTGTGTTATTGTAAATAGTGCATAATTTGCATATTTTTATGTTAAATGGAATTAAAGTGATAAATTGTTTACCAATGATTTCTTAGTAAAAGTTATCAATACGAAATTGATACCAGAATATATTACTATGCTCTTTCCCACATTAATAGAAATGTACTTTTTTGTAACTTTTTTTGATTGCAAATACTATATATTTTTACAATATAAATATCTTATATACTGAAAAACTCAGTGAAGAAAGCTAAGGTCATATGTTTCCAACTATATTATGATAACCAATGGGTATATATTTTGAGATTTGCATGTGTATATGAGTATATGTACATATATATGCATATAAATATACATACATTTTCAGATGTATATAAGAATTATATTTTATAGATTTAATGTATTACTTTCCTAGAGTTGTTGTAGCAAAGTATTACAAATCTTAACTATAGAAATTTATTGTCTTATAATCCCAGAGCCCAGTAGTCCAATTCAAAGTGTCTCTAGAGCTATGTTTTCTCCCAAGTTTTTAGGGGAAGATTTTCTCATACCTCTGTTGGCTTCTGATAGTCCCAGATGTTCCTTGGTGTATTAATATGTTTTCATATAGGTGTCTTTCTTCTGTTTGTCTTTCTGCTCTTCCCTTTTATAGTATATTATACACATTGAAGTAGAACCTATCCTACCTGAGTATGAACTCTTGTTAGCTGGTGTCTTCAAAGACCATATTTCTAAACAAGGTAGTTTTCAGAGTTGCTAGGGAGTAGGACTTTAATAAGAAGCTCTGGTGGTGTAGTGGTTAAGGTATTTGGCTGCTAACCAAAAGGTTGTTGGTTTGAACCCACCAGCTGCTATGTGGGAGAAAGATGGGGAGGGGAGAGCAATCTGCTTCTTTATAGATTTACAGCTTTGAAAACTTAATGGGGGTCACTATGAGTTGGAATCGACTCAATGGAAGTGAGTTTGACTTTGAGGAGTTCACACTTTTTAGAGGGCACACGTAATTTTTAACATTATATAGAGTAAAAATAAAAGTTAAAATTAAGATTAAAAATTAATTTAAAGCAAAATTTTATTATATTTTGAATAGTTTTTTTCCTACTTTCTAAGATATTATCAACAACTTTCTACTAACTGAATCGAGTGGGTATTTCAAAGAGAGGGAGAGATTTTTCTTTTTATTTTCTACAGGTGATACAATTTTTTTTTTAAATTTAATTTTACAGCTCATTTGGTTAAGACCAACTAATCTTTCTCAGTTAATCTGAAAAGGGGAAATATTATCTATAAACAAAGCAGTAAGCAGAATGAAACAAATTATTAAAGAAAGGAAGAGAGAAAAAGAATGTTTTCTCTCATTTTAAATCTTTTACTGAATTTCTCTTTTGATTTGGTCTCATAATTGAGATTTATACATATTTTTACTATTTGAAGGTGAAGGTGTGCTATGTAAAGAAAAATACTACTAATATCTAGAAAATCCTAATTTTTTAGTACTCTGTTGTTATGTGCCATCGAGTCCGACTGGACTCATAGCGACTCTTCCTTGGGTAAGGCACTTGACTGCTAACCAGAAGGCTGGAAGTTCAAACCCACATCCACTCCTTGGAAGGAAGATGGGGCAACCTACTTCCGTAGTGCTACTGCCTTGGAAACCCAAAGACGGATCGCTATGAGTTGGGTCTGACTCGACGGCACATAACAACAACAACAACAAAACATCACTATGGAAGTTGATCGCCCAACCTTCTTTCCAAGGAGTGGCTGGTGGGCTTGAACTGCCAGACTTCTGGTTAATAGACAAGTACCATAGGCATTATGCTAGTACTCTATTGTGAGAAAATTGAGCAGGAATTGAAAATGAATCATTCAAAGGAGTAATGTTTTCTTTTCCTAAATCCTTTCTTCCTTCATTTGATTGAGCACAAGAACCAGTAAGACGTATTTTGTGAAAATTTTAATTATTGTGTGCATGTTTGGAACTAAATATGGATCCACCGATGTTTCATAGCATTTAAGTTCACAGTATCACATTGTTTTATGATTAACAATGGCATCAGCTATGCAATTAATGAGTTTTCTTTAGTTCCCCAAGTAAAACTAATGTAAAATCCCATTTAAATTGATTTTATAAGTTTTTAATTCTTATAATTTTGCTTTACTGATGATAAAACAGACCCCGAGAAGCAAATGACTTGAATCAGTCATATGGCAACTTAGCTTTGGATGAGATTGAGAACTCACTGCCTGGCATTGCTTGGCCATTGATTCACCATGTTTCCTGAAGCTCCCATTGCATTCTACCAAATTCAAAGAATGTACAGCCTATGAGTTTTCAAAATGGTATTCTATTAAATTTTTTATTCTATTCAAAGCTTTTCCAACTTTCCAATTTTTTTCTTTTTCATCACTCAAGTACTATGGTTTTGATTGACTTCATGTATCTGTGAAGTATGTATAACTGAAAACACCACTTGCCAGTTGAATCCATTCCAGTACTTGGTGATCTCATGTGTGTCAGAGTA
>NW_006922017.1:1324808-1329286 GCF_000298275.1 Orycteropus afer afer
AACAACAACATTGTAATGTAACAAATTAACACCTCAAATATACAATAATTTAAGTACACACTTCAGTCTGTTAAACAAGATGTTTCAGGCAACACACAAATTTTCCAATTTAAAAATTGTCATTATGATCCTTTCATTTGTAACCTGAGATCTCTGTAAAGAAAATTTTAATATAATGGATTAAATAGAGACCATCAGACCATCAGTGGTCTTTAGCAGTCATTCTTCACAGCTCTCTCTCATTTCCTCTTATCCTCATTTTCAGCAGCAGTGCTATTTGCTTGCTTATTATGCTTACATCAAAAGTTCAGGGATCTCAGTTGGGCACCAGAAAGTAAATCACAGCTGAGGCACTATAAAGTGCCAGGTTCCATTTTAACTTTCCCTCTAATAGGTTATTTTATCATTGACATTACACTGTTCCCCAAGCCTTAACAACTAAGGTAAAATAACTCCGTTTGTTTTAGCCAACCTCTAATTTTTGAACTGTAGCACAATTTTGCTTTTGTTTCCCTTTAACACTTTAGAAAATAAAGTTATTTGAGTTCTGAGATTCTTATTGTCTCTAAAGGTCATCTGCTCTGCCCAGAAAGGTTCTGAGGCAATGAGAAATTGATTTACCCAGAAAAGAGAGACTCATTTTTAACTCTTCCTAATGGCTTTCACGAGGGAATTAGAACATCCGCCTCAGAGAGGCTGACATACTCTGGCATAGATGGGGATCGGGCTGTACTATAAACATGTTAGTGTCTTGACTGTGAATTGCTTGCCACCTAGATGAATGCTCGTCACACTCTCCGGGAGACACTTGTCACAGCCCATGAAGACCTGCTTATCATTCATATGGTCACTTCCATTACCTCTGCTTAGACCATGCTGACCTGCTATTAGTGACTCTAATTTAATTTCCTTCACCAGTGTCATGGGTTACTTCTTCCATTACTTGAGAGATTTAATTTACAGGGTAAACTCCATCACATGAGAGAAGGAATTTTTCATGACAGTAGGAACAAGTACCTTTTGAAGATTAAGATGATGCTGGCTATTTGTCTTGGTCATCTCAGTAGCTGGCAGTTGAAACTTCATTGAATGATAATATATTCATATATTGGTGGCGTCTCTGACAGCTGTTAACCATTGTATGTTTTACTGATTTTTATGGAGTTACTTTTTGATGCTATTCATTCAGAGAATTTTAAAAAGCAGGAACAGTATCATTTAGAAGGCAAGAAAGTATAAAAAAGGGTAGTATTTCCCTCTTATTTCTATATGGGCTTTCCTTAGACTTTCATTAAATTAGATTGTTTCAAAAGAATAATAGTAGGAAAAAATCTCAGTTTTTCAAAAATCAGATTAGTAGCTTAAAAGATACATTTCTCCTGATTTTAGCTTTGATTTGAAGAAATACTTGGTAAGGGGCTTTATTATTTATTTATTTATTCTTAGAGCACAAATAATGGAGATAGAATTGATAGCACAGCATTAGAGACTATGAAACAAATAAGTGTATTGATGGTTTTATTTTCTCATTTGTCACCACTAGTTGCCAGAAAGTTTAAATATTTCACCCCCTCTTTTCCATATATGTCAGTTTCAGGAAGTTAATTAGATGATTGAGTCGTTTCTCCAAGTTCTTGGCTTACAAACACTCAGCAGTCCTTACAGATGATGATCATCACACTTTTTAGTCTTAATTCTGCTCCAAAATGGCTTGTGCCTTGTGAACTTTAGTAAAAAAGGAAAAAAAAAAAAAAAAAGATCCAAGAAACAAATAGAAATCTTCATGTCTCTGTGGGTCTCAACATTGAGAGACAGGTGAATTTCTACTATTTTCATTTTTCTAATCTTCATTGATGGTGTTCTTCTTGTGGTTCAGACCTCAAATTTGAATTCATTCACAGTTCTTCTCATTCTTTCACATCCTACATCGAATCCTTTGGGAATAATCTGCTTCTAAAATTTATTCACAATGTGACCACTTCTCAAGGTTTCTCGCTCTGAGGACTGAGGCAGGCTTCTGTCAGACACCTCAGAGAGCAGAGTGCTTGTGCTGACTACTGTTGGGTACTGAGTGAGAGTGAGGTGGAGAAGGAAGCAGGAAAAGAAGGTGAGCAGGCTGACGTCTATTTCAAAATTTTAGTCTTACTACAGGTGGAGGGAATTTTCTTCACACCCTCTTGTTTGTCCATCCTCATAACAACTGTTCCAGGGAATGAACAATGGTTGATTTAAATCAGCTATGGTAATTTTATTCCCTTTTGCAGTAATTAGGAGTCCTTGGATGCTGCTGATTGAAAGGTTGGAAGTGTGAGTCTACCTAGAGGTGCCTCAGAAGGAAAGTCTGGTCATTTAATTCTGAAAAAAACAGCCATTGAAAACCCTATGGTGCACAGGTCTATTCTAACACACATGGAGTCACTATGAGTTGGAACTGAATAGATAATAAGTGTTTTTCTTGTCTTTTTTGCCAGTGATCGATTTAAGTAGGACATGTTGTTGTTTATTGCCCTCTTGTTGATTCCAACTTATAGAAACCCCGCATGTGCTGAGTAGAACCACTCTGTAAGTTTTCAAGCCTGTGATCTTTCAGCAGGTTGCCAAGACTGTCTTTTGAGGTGCCTCTGTATAGGTTAGAACTGCTAACCTTTTGGCTACTTGTCAAGCGCTTAACCTTTTGTGCCATATGGAAATGCAATAAGGAGGCCATATGACCTCATTTTGACCAATGAGACAAACAGAAACTTTGCTGAGGGCATTTCTTTCCCAAACTACAAAGAAAAAGTCTTCCTTCATGTTTTGTTCCTGTTTGAGCACTAGTGTGATATTTGAAGCCAGGACAGCCATATTGTGCAGGAGGGGAAAGAATAGGGATGATGAGCCAAGCCCAGAATAATAGATAGAACTTGGGTCCTTGATGACCTTGCCGAGTGGCTGAACCAGTCCTGAGCCTTCTAGAATTCTGGTTAAATAAACATCAAAAAAACAAACAATAAACCCACAATTAATTTAGTTTAGTTTGCTATTTGCAACTCAAACCATTTCAAACTGATGTACTTCTAGGTAATTTTTCCCAGGATTCTAATCATTATGCTTTACCCAATGTTGTGTGTACGGACTGGAACACTAATGACTCAAATTACTTAAACCATGATGGGAAAGGGCATCTTTGGTTACCGTGTATTATTCCTTAAATGAACTTAAAGTAGACCTTCTACACATAGTGCTTTTCACTTTTCCTAGGTCACAGGTAGAGTGTTGTTTAAGATGCTATGAGGCAAAGTTTTTAGCTACATTGTTTTTTCCTATTCAACAGCATGTTTTGTATGAGCCATTTGAATGCCCTAGGTAATTCTTACATTTATGGCTACGTTTTCTTCCTTCTAAATAAAATATATGTGAACCCTTTTATCAGTTATTAAGATCTAAAATATGTGCAGTATTATTACTGTTAATATCAACGTTACTGTTATTATTATCATCACTTTTTCTTTTCTTTTTATTATTACCAATTATGAAGACCATTTGCCATTGAGTTGATTCTGACTCATGGAGACCCTAACCTCTTTTTTTCTTCATGTACACAATGTCCTTTTAATCTCAGGATTAGTATTCAGACTAATATTTTTGTGCTATGGTAAATGACTGAGGATTACAATGAGGCTCTTCCAAGAGATGTTAGAAATAAGGAAAACATGATTACATTGTGTGAGCTTAGCTGGAAAGTTAATGCAGGATAGACCAGATCATGTAAGCACGGAGAATCCCCAAGACTGTGAAACATGATTGCAACTGCAAGAATGTTTTAACATATATAAAGAAACAGTATATTGATAGAAGGGGACTTAATCCACCAAGGAAGCATAGATGAAAAAGAGTCAAAAATTGGCAGTGCTCATCAAGACCATCCAGGGAAGAGAAACTTAACTAACAGAACTTGAATATTCTGGTTCCTCCAACTTCCTTGGATTCTGTAATTTGCATTTCCTCAGGGACTCACCAACACTTAAACAATGATTTTCAAGGTACTTTGACAAATCCAATTACTTTGTTAAGAGGCTAACTACATCAGTTGTTACGATTATACAGATTTTGCTTCATGGTGATTCATTTGTTTCTTGGAGTGTGATTCCCTTACACTAAAAAGAAAATACTTTTCATTCCTTCTACTTGTGGGGAAAAAATGTAGATCTTTGGGATCATGGAGTGGACTATACTCTGCGAGAGCTCCATTTGACTTTGAAAATTGGACACATAGAGTCATCGACCTTTAAATTATTATGACAATTGAGAATTACTGAGCTTCTAGATAACAGCAATTGAAGACAATTTAAATAAATATATCACTTAGTTATGAAACTAAAATTAGAGTTTGTAGAGACAAGATGCTTTTTAATATTGCTGCAATGTATAATTTTTATTAACTGGTTTCTACAGATGTGTGTGCAATATATTATTTAAAATGCATAATTCACTGTGGA
>NW_006922017.1:1331024-1335020 GCF_000298275.1 Orycteropus afer afer
CCCATGTACCTCTCTATGTCTTTCTTATCCTCAATGGTGCCATATTGGTCACTCACATTTGGTACATTGCCGAAAGGTTAGAAGTTTGACTTCACATAGAGATACCTCAGAAGAAAGCCCTGGCAAACTTCTTCTGAAAATCAGCCACCAAATAATGTGTGGAGCACAGATCTACTCTGATATGCATGGGGCATCATGAGTTGACTTGGTGGCAACTGAACTTCTTAATTCTCATGGGAGTTCTCATTCCCTCTGATGGAAGATCACTTGATCTATGATCTTCTGAGGAAATTCCAACATTAAAAAATTTGTCTCTAATTTCAAATTTAGAATTTCCTCTCATCTTCTCTGCCCCCTCTCCCCCACAAGTAATTCTCTGCTCCAGGGTTTTGGCCATGCAAAGGTGTGTTGGTAGATAGGGAGGTGGCATCTTGTCCATGGGGATACTTTGCTTGACATGGTCAACGACTGGGTATTTAGTCCTCTAATCTTGTTCTTCCCCTTTTAGTACTTTGCACAAGGGCCCTTCACCTAACCTGACACTCATACTGACCATCTATATCAAGTTACATGCAATGTTCTTTTGTCCCAACTATGAGCTGGCTTTTGCCAGCCCTTAGTGTTAATTCTGTCATTCTTGATTAGAAAAGCAGGCAGATGTGCTCCCAGTGCAGTCCTCTCTTACTTTATATGTATGTGCAGTGGGGGGATTCTGAGGAGATGATCATCCTGCCCAAAATCAAGATGGAAAAGAGGAATTTGTTTTTCTTTACTCTGGATCCAAGGCGCTCTGGTGGTGAAGTGGTTAAGGTATTTGGCTGCTAACCAAAAGGTCAGTGGTTTGAACCTACCAGTTGCTTTGCAGTAGAAAAGATAAGGCAGTCTTCTTCTAAATATTTACAGCCTTGGAACCCCTATGGGTGTTGCTATGAGTCAGAATCAACTCAATGGCAATGAGGTTGGTTTGTTTCGGACTCTGGCTCCATTAAAATTACCTGGGGGTTTATTGGCTTCAGTAAACTCATCCTGACTTTCTCCTGGAGGGCCTGGCAGGTGTGATGTTGTCTGTTCTCCCATGGTCTAACTTTGTTTTTATCTTCTGTTGACTCTACTATATTATATTGTATTCATATCCTACATTATCCAAACCTCAACTGAGAGATTTTGAAACCCAAAGTTATGAGACTGTAGTTTTTTTATGTTAGTTTTTCACTGTGATTCCTTGACCAGACTTGGATGAGAGAATAAAGTCAATGAACAAGGTGAGCAGCGGTGTGAAGCTCACTAATTATAACCTGTCATATAAGTTCATATTTTTTCAATTCCTTCTGACAAGAAACAGAGTGTCACTCAAAATGCTGATTTCTCTAAGAAAGATGGAAAATAGAAATGTGAGCATTGGACATTAGAATCTTAAAAATACTTAAAATTTTTTTTCCTAGAGGAAGAACTTAAAAATATGACATAAACACACTGCCACTGAATTGATTCCAACTCACAGTGACACCATAGGGTTTCCAAAGCTGTAAATCTTTACAGAAGTAGATTGCTCCATCTTCCTGCTGCAGAGCAGCCGGTGAATTTGAATTGTCAACCTTCTGATTAGCAGCCAAATGACTTACCCACTGTGCTACTAGGGCTCCTTAAATGTGACATAAAACCAAACCAAACTCACCCTAGTAATTTCCTTCTATTTTAATAGACCTGAATGAGGCTTATTTTTCTTGTATCTTAAAAGTACTTGTTGGGTGACTTGTGTTTTTTTGAGCAAGTATGACTCTTTATAAAATAATCATGTATGGATCAGTTGGTGGCAGATGAAAGATCTCTGCAAAGTACTTTTGCACCCCATGGAAGTGTTGTGGGTTTTAATGAATACCAATCACTTGCTTGCACACTAGGGGGCTAATGAACAGTAAATAATAAATTACCTTTAAATATTTGGATGAATGTGTAATGGAGATCAGGATGTAAAACTAATATTTCAAAAATTCTTAGAACTAATGGGTTATATTTTTACTTAATACCATTTGTGGTTTAGCTGCTGACTAAAAGTTTGTGGTTCAAGTGCATTCAGCGGTGTCATGGAAGAAAGACCTGCTGGTGTGCTTCAACTCTGTAACACATGAGGTTGTGTGTTAGAATCAACTCAACGGCAAGTATGTTTATAGAAATTAGAGTTTGACAAATGGAACAAAATAGAAATATGGCAAAAAGATTTCAAGAAATATTGAATGTCAAACTATTGTGGCTTAAAACACCAATTTTATGGTTTTCTGTTAAACAAGAGATTTTTAAAACTTTGTTATTAGTATCAACTTTATAGAGCTCATATTTTGTGAATGAAACTGTAGCCTTACTCCTAGAAATCCATAGTTGCTGAGAGCAAGAGACAACCAAATAAAACTAAATTAAAGGACACAAGTAAACAAAAACTGAAGTACTATGCTATAAATGTTGTAATCAAATTATAAGCAAGTAGTCCTAGAATTCTACAGGTGAATCATTAGAATATCATTTTTCCTCATAAGATTGTATTACATCCTTGTGCATTTTAAGCTCAACTGATGATCAGAAACTACATCACAATGTCCCAGTACTGACAAAATTTAACTTGCTAACGGTTTGTCAGTAACATTCACCAAGCTCCCTTTCGTTAGCCAAAATTGCATGTTATTCTGTTGCCCAATGTCTGTGACACAATATGGCTAAGCCATAATATTTCATAAAAAACATTACAGTTTATATGTACATAATTTCTGATAGAAATTCAAAAAGGAAAGATGTGCTATTGCTTTTAGAGTAAAATAGCCATCAACAATTTATCTGGTGTAGCCAGCTTTCTGTCTCTTTTAGCCTTTTCCAGTGATTGTTCAGCTACTGCGTCAGAAAGTCAGAGGCTGCTGAGCCCAGTCCAGCCTAGTACATTACACCCAGTTGTGCAGCAGGCATTTTATGCAAATATTTGCTAGCTTATTTGGCTCTATGCTGAGTTGTTAGTTGTATGCCCTGTCTTCCTTGAGCTTCTTCTTTGCAGGAATATCTACATCTCCAACCATTACGTGACATCTCTCCACTTTCCCTGGGCTTTCTTCATTGAGCTTTTCCTGAAACTAAAGCTGCCAGCGTTATTGCTTTGGCATCAGCACAGGTGGCAGCTTTGGTGTGCATGTCTGGTTTGAGGTAAGGTTGGGAGACGGAAGAAGCATAGGGCTAACAAAACTCTGCTTTCCCAGTATTCCACCCCAATATCAAACACCCCAAAATTCTCCTGACAAAGGGTGAAGTTGATCTCCTGGTGCCTACTTTCAACAAAACCTCAACAAGTCCTCACATAGAGTGCTTCCTCCTTTAAGAAAATTCCCCTCCAGAATTTCAACTTGTAAAATGATGATGCAAAACGAAAATAATACTGATGTTGCATTCTCTGGCTACAATAGTGATAGCTGTCAACAAACACATAATTGTTAAAACAATAAGAAAATTAGGTCCAGAGTTCCAAACAGTGATGAATTATTATTTTCAATAGACATTTTATTTTAGAATAGTTTCATACTTACAGAAAACTTGAGATGACGGTAGAGAGTACCCAACCCTCTACACTAATTTCCTCTATTATTGACACCTTACATTACTATGCTACATTTGTCATAATTAATGACCCATTATTGATATATTGTTATTAAAGTCCATACTTTATTCATATTTCCTTAGTTTTTACCTTTTTTTTCTGTACAGTTTCCTGTCCAGGATATCCTATCAAGTTTAATTGTCATATCTCCTGAAGTTCCTCTTTGCTGTGAGAACTTACCAGACTTTCCTTTCTTTGATCACCTTCATGCTTTTGAGAACTACTGGTCAGAAATTTTCTAGAATGTCCCTCAATCAGGATTTGTTTTATGCTTTTCTCATGATAAGACTGGATGTGTTAGGATGGGTTCTCTAGAGAAGCAAAACCAGTAAAGCTTATATATATATGTGTATATATATATATAT
>NW_006922017.1:1335405-1343681 GCF_000298275.1 Orycteropus afer afer
CATGGGAATAACCACATCACAACCACTTAAACCACTCAGAATCGTGGTCCAGCCAAGTTGACATACAACCTAGTCACCCTGGGATTATGAATTTCTGCCAGGCTGACCACAGGCATAAAGTGGCATTTCATCATATCATATCATCTTTACATCACTGTAATGACTTGATTACTAACTGAGGTTGTGGTTATCAAGTTTCGCTCCCCTTCTTCTTTCTATACTGTACTCTTTGGAAGAAAGTCATTAGGTGCAGCCCATACATACTTAAGGAATGCTACGGTCTCACTCATTGAGGACATTGCTGTGGAGTTGGTCCTGACTCACAGTGACCCCTCCTTGGCTTTCTGAGGTGCTATCTCTATGGAAGTAGATTGCCCAGTCTTCCTTCTGAGGAATGGCTGGTGGGTTTGAACTGCCAGCTTCTGGTTAGCAGTCAAATGCCTTAGGCACTGTGCCACCAGAACTCCATTTGAGGACATAATATCTAAATATATTGTTGTTGTTGTTGTTGTTAAGTGCCGTCGAGTCGTTTCTGACTCATAGCACCCCATGCACAGCAGAACGAAACACTGCCAGATCCTGCGCCAGCCCCACAATCCCTGCTATACTTGAGCCCATCATTGCAGCCACCTATCAATCCATCTCGTTGAAGGCCTCCCCCTCTTTCGTTGACCCTCCACCGTACCAAGCATGACATCCTTCTCCAGGGAATGGTCCCTTCTTACAACATGACCAAAATAGGTGAGACGAAGTCTGGCCATTCTTGCTTCCAAGGAGCATTCTGGCTGCACTTCCTCCAGGACAGATCTGTTAGTTCTTTTTGCAGTCCATGGTACTTTCAGCATTCTTCGCCAGCACCACAACTTAAAAGCATCAACTCTTCTTCGGTCTTCCTTATTCATTGTTCAGCTCTCACATGCATACGAGGCAATTGGAAATATCATGGCTTGTGTCAGGCACACCTTAGTCCTCAATGAGATATCCTTGCTCCTCAGCACTTGAAACAGTTCCTTCGCAGTTGACTTTCCCAATGCTACACGTCGTCTGATGTCCTGACTGCTGCTTCCATTGGCATCGATTGTAGAACCAAGCAACGTGAATTCTTTGACAACCTCAATTTCTCTCCATTTATTGTGATGCTGCTCATTGGTCCAGTTGTGAGGATTTTTGTTTTCTTTATATTGAGACATAATCCATACTGCAGACTGTATTCTTCAACCTTCATCAGTAGGTGCCTTAAGTCATCTCTAAATATATTAATTCTGTGCAATTCTTCTATGTGGGAGATTTGCCTCCTTCCTCCATTCATTAATCTATTTAACCATCTATGTATACCAGTAAGTATGTGTGGATATTTATTTTCTACTTTGGATTAGAGGCCAATGCTATTTCATCTGTTGTGTTACTCAAATTGTTCCAACTTTGACCATAATGAGCTCTGTTATTTGGCTCCTGTGTCTCTTGACATTTCCAAATTTTCTGTCATTGTTACTGGGTTTTATTATTTTATTTTATTTTTGAGTACTTTCTTACTTTATGACAATGTAAGATATCCCAGGATAATCTTGTGTATTTTTCTGCCTCAATTCTAGATTCTTCTATTTCTCCAAGGAGCTCTGGTTCTTTTTATTTGAGAATGATACTAGAAATCTCTATGGCACATAACAACATCAACAACATCCACTAGGTTTGCTAGTTAATACTAGGGTATCCTTACATCTAAACCCTCTCAGCTTATAAAGCAAGGAAGTACATGAATTTATACTAAATGTGTGTATACTCATATCTATAAACATTAAATATTGACCACATTTTCCAGAGGGCAAGTAGCTAGCAATAAATTTTCTTTGTCTGAGTACATCTGTGTATCGCCTTTACTTTGGAAGGATAACTTCCTTGGATATATAATTCTAAGTTGGTGTTTTTGTTTGTTTGTTTTCTCTTTGAACACCTTAAATAATAAATTCTTCGTATTTTCTGTAAAAAAAACCCTGGCAATTCCCATTCTTGTTCTTCTATAGGTAATGTGTTTTTCTTCTTTGAAGACCTCCCCCACCCCCACACACTGGTTTTTTGCATTTTGAATACAACATCCTTTTTGTGTGTGTGTATGTGTGGTGCATTTTCATCCATGTTTTGTCTTTATCCCTGCTTGGTATTCTCTGAGCTTCCTGGATGTGCAGTTTGGTATCTGTTATTAATTTTAGGAAGCTTTTGATGATTATTGTCTTAGTTATCTAGTATTGCTGTAACAAAAATACTATAAATGGGTGGCTTTAACAAGTAGACATTTATTTTCTCACAGTTCAGAAGTCTGGATTCAGAGTGCCAGCTCGAGAGAAAGGCATTCTCTTTCTGTTGGCTCTGGGGGAAGGTCCTTGTCTCTTTTCAGCATCCGCAGGCCCTGGGTTCCTTGGCTCCCTGGTGATCTTTGTGTGACATTGCATCTTTCTTTCCTCATGTGTGGTTCCTCGTGTAATCTGTTCATTTTACAATGAAAAAGAGACTGAGTCAAGACACACCCTGCACTTAATACTGTCTCATTAACATAGCAAAGGAAAACCATTCCCAAATGGCATTATAACAACTGGCATATCCAGTGGTTGCCTTCAAGTTGATTCCAACTCATAGCAACCCTCTAAGACTGGGAAGAACTGCCCCATAGAGTTTCCAAAGCAGAATCTATGAAACAGACTGCCACATTTTTTTTTTTCCCCTTGGAGTGGCTGGTGAGTTCAAACCAATGACCTTTTGGTCACCATCCAAGTGCTTAACCGGTGCACCACAAGGGCTTCTAAACATGGGTATAGATAGGGGTTAGCATTTTTTAAAAATATGTTTTGGGGACAGAATTCAACCCACAACATTCCATTCTTTGCCCCCCCCCCCCCAAATCCATGTTCGTCCTGCATGGAAAATACATTCACTCCATCTTATCATCCCAAAAGTCTTAAATCAATTCCAAGTCCAAAATGTCATTTTCTGAATCATCTAAATTCAATATGGATGAAAATTTACATGTATACCATCAGGGACAAAATTCCTCTTAATCTGTGAATCTGTGAAATCTAGAATACAAATTATCTGCTTCTGAAAGACAATGGTGGAATATGCACAAGGTGAACATTTCCATTACACATGGGAGAAATTGGAGGGAGAGAAGGGCTAACAGGCATTAAGCAAGTCCTAAACCGAGTAGAACAAATTGCATTAGCTCTCTGGTAGCATAGGGCCTAAGGCATTTGACTGCTAACCAGAAGGCTGGCAATTCAAACCCACCAGCCACCCCTCAGAAGGAAGACTGGGCAATCTACTTCATTGTGGTACTGCCTCGGAAACCCAAGGAGGGATCACTATGAGTTGGATCCGACTCAGTGGCGGTGTTTGGTGTTTTGGTTTTCTAGGCTTAAAAGTAATTCTCTATTCTCTAAAACCATTTGGGCAATAGCCCTGCCTTCCTCACTCTAGGTGTTGACCATGCTGTCTGCATTCTTAGTGGAAGTCCCTTAGCCCTGGGCTTCAGCTCCTCTTTCAGGCCCACTGGAATTGAAACTCTGGTAGCTAGCCTTTGAGCAGCCCCATTTTTCTAGTCCATTGGAGTGATGAGCCCACCCCCTCAACCCTGGCAGTCTGTGTTATTCTGCCCCTTTGGCATGGTAGCCTTACCCCTCCACTTTGGAATATGGTTGCATTCTCTTGGCCAAACTGAAGAACATTGCCACATTCCAGAGCTATATGTTGGGGTAAATGAGAAGACAGAGAAAATAGAGCAGAGGAAATATTAGGCACTGAGAGATGGGGATGCTGCTCTAACAAATACCTAAAATTATGTATACATTACACTATTTGAAATTGTCCTTAAGTTCTTAAATGTTTTGCTCTGTTTCTTTCATTATTTTTTAGTCACATTTCAGTTAAGGATGTTTCTATTGATATATCCTCAAATTAGCAGATTCTTTCTTTCCTTGGCAGGTCTAGACTACTGATGGCTATTTTTTCCATAACTGCTTTTACTATATTAATCATAGTTATTTTAAATTCTTTGATAATATCAACATGTGTATCCTGTCTCAGTTGAGTTCAGATGATTGCTTTGCCTCCTCATACTGTGATTTTCTTGATTTTTGATATACTTTGTACATTTTGTTAAAATCTAGATGTGATATCAGGTAATACAAACTGATGTAAATAGTGAGAGAATTTATGTTCTTTTAGTTAGGAGTTGGACTGTGTTTAGTGTTTTCTGTAGCCATAGGTTCCAGAGATTTTAACATTTCTTTATTGCCATTTACTTTATATCTCCTCTTGACACAGGGCTTTGCTAAGCACTCCTTCTCAGAAAGAGTCTATATCTTGCAGCTCTTTCAGCTGTAATCCACTGCTGTTGTAGTAGATTCCTATTCCTGTGGTAGTTAGGTATCAGCAGGGGAAAGATCGGTTTACAAGCTTCTGATTAAATCTGTCTTTTAGTGGGCCTGTGTCTCAAGGCAGTGACCTTCACAAATGTAGCTCCCCCAGTACTATGTTGTTGTTGTTGTTATGTGCCATCAAGTCGGACCCGAGTCATAGAGACCCCTCCTTGGGTTTCCAGGCGGTATCACTACGGAAAGAGATTGCCCTATCTTCCTTCTGAGGAGTGGTTGGTGGGTTTGAACCACCAGCCTTCTGGTTAGCAGTCAAGTACTCCAGTACTATAGCATTTTCCTTTTGCCCATCCTCTTTTCCCTGGCTGCATTATTCCCATCTATTTCCTTAAGACCTTAGTCATTGTTGAGTATGATTTTGCCCCTGCCCTCACCTTAGGTGAAACAGGAAAGCTAAGGTAAGCTGGAGCGAGAGTAATACCCTTCCTTTAGCTGGGATAAATCTCAGGTAAAGGCCTTTTCCCTTGAGAGTAGATCTTTTTTATGGAGACTGCTCTGGGCCTATTTCACAATGATTACTTTTTCCCTCCCTCCCCAGAGTTATAAGGAGCTCTGAGGTGTAATAGTTAAGGCACTCATCTGTTAACCAAAAGGCTGGGAGTTTGAAGCCCCCAGCCACTCCATGGGAGACAGAAAGGTAGTCTGCTTCTGTAAAGATTTACAGCCTTGGAAACCCTATGGGTGCAGTTCTACTCAGTCCTATAGGGTAGCTATGAGTTTGAATTAACTTGATGGCAATGGGTGGGTTACCGGAGTTATGAGGTATCTTTCTTGGATCTTCACCATGAGAACTTGGTGGGGTTCTAGGAGATAAAACTCATGCAAATGTAGGGCCCTTGACTAAGACTGTGACACTAGAGTATCTTATTCTCATGCTAGTCTTCATTCATCCCCTAGCAATTCATCAAAATGACCATTTAAATATTCTTAGCAGTTTATGGCTTTAGCAGAGTTGTTTCCATGTAAGCAGATCTCAGCTGTGTTTGTCTGGATGGACCTCTTTCTCTACTTTTTTGGGTCAGTGGTTTGTCCTGTAACCTCTGTTTTCTGATGTGTCTGAGAAAATTTATTAGTTTTCAGTTTATCCAGTTATTGATTATGTGAAGATTGTAAGTGACAAATTTTTTACATCCTGGACTTAAAATTTGAATTCCAAGGATTATTTCTTATGTAAATGTTTTGACCAATAAAATTCAGGGTGAGACAGGTAATTCATTCTCTCAGCTATCTTTTATATCAGTAGCTTCAAAAAAATATTGTAGCTTCATTAAATATTGTTTCACTCCTTCTACATTTATTCTGGAGAATAGGCTTAAAAAATTATATTCTAACTAGGCAAAAGGGAATATATCAGAACAAAGAAAGCACAAGTTACTTACCAAAAGTGATAAAAAGGCATCACAGCAAATGTAGAAGCAAAATTTACACATTGTGAAGTGTCCTAGATTCTTGACCCAGTTTTACTCTCTCTCTGTCGTTTTTTTATTTTATTTTATTTTTTTACTTACTCCTAATTGAAGGAAAGAGAGCAGTGGTAGTTCTGTGGTTGAATTCTCACCTTCCATTCAGGAGCCTTAATTTCCAGCCAATGCTCCTTCTATGCACCCACCACCTGTCTACCAATGGAGCCTGTCTGTTGTTCCAATGCTGAACGGGTTTCAGAGAACTTTCCACACTAAGGAGGACTAGGAAGAAAGGCCTGGTGATCTACTTTCAAAAATCAGTCTTGAAAACCTTATAAATCACAATGGTTAGATCTGATCATGGGGATGGTGCAAGACCGGGCAGTGTTTCTTTCTAGTGTAGATTGGTCTCCATGAATCAGGACCTAATTTGATGGTAGCTAACAACAATAATGGAAGAAAAAGATGGCTGTGTATTTCACTCTGGAAGTGGGAGCTTCTGAGCTAAAAGATCTTCTAGCTTCTGTGGTAATTTTGACATATACAGCACCACTTATTCTAACACATCATCTTTGATCATATTCTAATCACAAATGATGCAGTGTTGCTCAACTATGTCAAAAAAAAAGTACAACAGTGAAATTTCTAAAACAAGGCTCTTTATACCCTGGGGATTTGAGCAGCATAACTATGTGAGAATAGAGCTAGAAGCTTTAAAATATGCATGCAGTGATACATTCTTTGCATCCTATAAATACTTTAATTCCTAGTGTGAGTGCTTAAATCATCGATGCAGAGAACTAGATACAAGAAGTGGGAGACGAGCCAAGCAGCTTGTCTGAGGCACAGGACAGAGAGTGTACATAGTACCCTTCTGCCACAGGGTCAGAATAATAGGTAGATGCAGTATCATTGAAAAGAGACATACCAGGGTGTGTGCAACCTACCCGCCAAAGCTGGTTTCCTAAGTCACAAAGGGTTCTCCAGTTAGCCAGTCAGCTCACTGGTCCCAAGAGTGAGATAAGGAAGAGTGGCATCAGTTCTGATGCTGACCCAGCAGTGCGAGAGAATGCTGACAGCATCCAGCCTTGGAGCCTGCGGCAGAAGAGCAGCTTACTTGACATGGATCACGAATCAAAAGTGAAATGCTGGATGTCTCCTGTCTCAGCAGCGACCAGCCACAGTTCAGAGTGTCAGCAAAAAGAACGGCACATGAATTTCTTTATTTTCTATTGTTCTCTTGGCATACCATAACAAATGAAGTCAACTGCTATTTTATATTAATTCTCTTAAACAATAAGTTAAGAATAGTGTTAGTTGTATTAAAAATTCACTCCCAGTGGCAAAAAAATGAAACAGGAGTTTAGCAAGGGACATCTTGGAGCAAAAAATGATTGTCTAGGGGAATATAAAGGACTTAAGTCATACATTTTACAGTATACATTTTGGAATAAATTTCAATTTTGGAATACATTTCTTTCAACTTTGGAACAAATTTCTTTCAATTTTGGAATAAATTTCTTTCAAGAAAGGTTCAATTATTAAATAAGAGGCAAGCATGTAGGTTTTTTATTATTTTTTTAATTGAATTTGAGAAAAGTCAATGATATGGTGACTGCAATAAAAATATAGGAAAATGCTGGGGATAAATAATTTAGAGGACAGAGTAGATACATATTTTGAAACTAAAACCGATGACCATCATTTTCTTGCTGGTGTTTTCTCACTGTTTTCTGTGCAAAGATGAATTTACAGGATTCATTACTCTTACAAAAACAGTGACTGAACTGCTACCATGGAAAAGATAGTTGGGAAAAATTTTATGGATTAATATAAAACATCTTTGTCATAGAAAGGATCCTATCTGGATGGGAAGTCATAGTTACCAAAATCTGCAAATCAGAAAGCAATTGAGAATTTATGTCAAATGAGTAGTAAAGCCACCCTGTTGCAGTCAAGTCAAGTCTAACTCACAGCAACTCTATAGGACAGAGTACATCCCATAGAGCTTCCAAGGCTGTAAGCTTTACAGAAGTAGAGTGCCACATCTTCTTATCGTGATTTGTGGGTTTGAACCAACAACATTTTGCTTAGCAGCCAGTTACCACTTTGCCATACTTTTTTACACTATGTAATAAAAGAACAAAAAAACAAAAGTCATTGCCGTTCAGTTGATTCTCACTCAGAGATGGCCTTTGGGTTTCCAAGGCAGTAAATCTTTACAGAAGTAGATTGCCCAGTCTTCCTTCTGTGGAGTGGCTGGTGGGTTTAAACCACAAACCTTCCAGGTACCAGTCAAATGCCACTATGTAATAGGAGGGAGAAATTCAGTGTTGTGTGGATAAATGTTAAACAACCAGCTCTCTGGGAGAAAAAGCCCTGATGGCAATATTTGCTGATTTCTGTCACTGATCTCAAGCTACTATTATGATACAAACTGTCTGCTGAA
>NW_006922017.1:1343802-1345613 GCF_000298275.1 Orycteropus afer afer
AGGCTGAGAAATTGTTTTGAGCTGGTGTGATCAAGAAATGCATTTTGGAGAATTGGGAATTAAACTGGGTCTTAAGGAATAGATCATTTATACTTAGTTTTTGGGCTGACGGTAGAGGCCTGTAAATCCCAGATCAAGAATTGGTCTTAAGCACTGACCAGAGTTGGGGATACATACATGAAGGTGGACAGAACAGAATGTGTGCTGTGGAAAATGGGATTAATTAGGACTATAAAGATGAAAAGATAAATGGGCCAGATTTCATAGTATCCTAAATGAGAAGAGAAAAGGATGTGGTATGTAATGGGAAATTATTGAACATTTTCGTCAAAGTTAAACAAGACTATAAGGTAGTGAATTGTGATGGTACAGTTAGAAGTGTGTGTGTGTGGGGGGGGGGGTAGCTAGAACCCAGACCATAGAGAATAGTTTTTACTCTGTCATAATTCATGCTCCCAAGGAAGTGAAATTGGAGATAGAGATTTGTATGCATGTTGTTTACTTTGGGAGTCAGGATAGATACTTGTGGGGAATGAAGGCAAAGAGATTGCCTAATAAAATCAGATGCACTGCAGAGCATTGGAGGTAAGATGGTGGAACAGGCAGACAAACTATACAGACCATCTTCAATAAAGAAAAGAGGAACCAATTAACACAGATACAGAAAATAATCTTGGAGTCCTGAGCTTTGAAAGGAAGGACACAGAAGTGGGCTAAACTCCAACTAGTAGAAGAACCTGCATGAAAACATTGAAAAAGGTGACATATGGAGCTGTAGTCTGTCAGCATACCTGATGGCATGGACAGCTTGGCTATTGCCAAGTGGCATTACAACCTAAGAAATCACCCAAATATCTTCTCTGCTAGACAGGGGCTACACAGAGGGCTGCACTGGTGGCCTGTGAATAAAAGGTAAAGCAGCAAAGGGAGACAGGCTGAGCTGGGGAGTTTTGGCTGTCCAGAAAGTGCAGCCATTTTGAATGTTTACAAGTGGTTCAACCACTTTGGATATTTAAAGTTACAACATTCTCTCAAATTCCAGGAACCCAGGCTCCACTCCCACCCATATTCTGGGCTGGCAGGAATTCCATCCCAGTCTATGTGCTCTGATGGAGCCTAGGTGGCCTGCCCCACACCACCCAGATTTTTTCTTTGTCTTTCTATGTTTTAAAATTATTATTATTTTATTTTTTTGATCTTTTTTAATTACTATTTTTTGTTCTTCCCTTCCCCGGTTTTAGTTTTTGTTTTTTTCTCTCTTCCTTTTTCCTGGTTCCCTCTTTTTCTTTCTTGCAGTTCTCCTCATTCCTTGTTTTTCTTTTTGCATTTTTCCCATTTTATTCATTATTCTACTCTACCTCTTTTCTCTTATTCCCCCTTCCCAGATATTGTATTTCCCCTTTTTTCTATTAATATTTGTTTTGACTTTTTAGAGTATTTCTTTAAATATTTTCTTTCATTTATTGTCCTTTTTTTTTTCTCTCTCTCTTTCTGGTGATTGTTCCTATGTGTTTATGCAGCATGTATTTTTTATTCTCTTGCTTTTACTTTTTTGATGGTTTTTCAACCATTGTTTTTGTCTAACTGAGTGGGAGAGGGCAATCATGCCCATACGACCCAAACACACCAGCACCTCCTGCAGCTACACTTGCTGAGTGAGAGCCACCCATTCCTTCTGCACCAACAGGCCAATGATACACGACTTCCAATAAGAACCTAACTCCCCCTCAACTGCTCTTCACAAACAGTTAACAGAGATCTGTGCAGCCACTGACATTCTCGATATACAGATAGTGAGTGCATAAGTGCTG
>NW_006922017.1:1346254-1347404 GCF_000298275.1 Orycteropus afer afer
GAATTCCAGAACAGGAAGAGAAAAATAAAACCACTGAGAAAATTTTCCAGGATTTGTTGGAAGAGAACTTCCCTGATATGATGAAAGATGAGAATATATCCATTCAGGAATTTCAATAAACCTCAAACAGGATAGAACTCAAAAGATAATCACCAAGACATATCATCATCAAACTCACCAAAACTGAAGACAAAGAAATAATCCTGAAAGCAGCACAGGAAAAAAAAAAAGTTACTCACAAAGGGCAACCAGTAAGACTAAGCTCTGATTTCTCGGCAGAAAACATGAAGGTGAGAAGGCAATGGGATGGTATATATAAAACCCTGAAGGAGAAAAATTTCCAACCAAGAATTATATACCCAGCACAACTGTGGCTCAAATGTGATGGTGAAATTAGGACATTTCTAGATAAGCAGAAATTAAGGGAACTTGTTAAAACCAGACCAACTTTGCAGGAGATACTAAAGGGAGTTATTTGAACAGAGAAACAATAATAGTAAACAACAACAGACCATTAATATACATGATGACATGACCCAGAAACCAACCCAGTTATGGAAGTATCCAAAACAAAATAAGCTTACAAGATTACGAACAGGAAACAAGAGACATCAATTGGTAAAAGAGAACAACTACAAACCATCAAGAGGGAAATAATAGTGGAGTTACAGAACTTCTAAATGTTGAGGAATTCAAGAGAGTTACAAGATAGAATGGACTGTTCTAAAATCAGGGAGAGAAAATTATAAATCACAGGTAACCTCAAAGATAAATAATGAACCTTCACATCACAATAAAAAAGAGGACAAGCACAAATATTTAGCAAATACTGAAACAGTAGCAACAAAGGAAATGATAACACGGTTCATTAACATAATGAGCTCACCACAGAAAATTATATGGAACAAAGAAACCAGGAACACCATGAAAAAACACATAAAAAAATGAGAGCAACCAATTCATACTTGTCAATAATTACACTGAATGTCAATGGATTAAAGGCACTGCTCAAGAGACAGAGAGTTGCAGACTGGATAAGAAAACATAACCCATCAACATGCTATCTACAAGAGACACACCTTAGAGACAAAGACATAAACTAAAAGTCAAAGGTTGGAAAAAGATATATCAAGCAAACAGCAACAATTAC
>NW_006922017.1:1348798-1370103 GCF_000298275.1 Orycteropus afer afer
ACTGGAGAATTCTACCAAACATTCAGAGAAAAACTGATGCCATTCCTACTCAAACTGTTCTAAAATATAGAAAAGGATGGAATCCTCCCAAATTCCTTTTATGAAGCAAGCATAACCTTATACCAAAACCAGGCAAAGACATCACTATAAAGGAAAACTACAGATCAGTATCCCTCATGATTATAGATGCAAAAATCTTCAGCAAAATCCTAGCCAATAGATTCCAACAACACATCCAAAAAATAATACTGTGGTGTAATAAATTACATAGTGTGGCTTTCCTAGACATAGGTCTTTGTAAACTCCATGGAGGAATTTGCCATGAGCATCTGAGTAACTGCTGATTGTTAAAGTTATCCACCTGGGATACTGCTGTTGGAAGAAGCACCAAGTGATTTTCTGGGAAGTTTTCTCTCTCAGGTGTATATAATTCTGCTGTTGGGACTGGTTAGTTTGGCCACTCTACCAGGTTCAAAAGGAGCTCTTCTGTAGGCAGAAGGAATCTCTCACTCCTGGGAAAGACACTAGAGAAATGCACTGCTGGGAGAGACGGGAGAGACAAGTGTTGCTGGGAGATGCAAGGGACATGCGCTGCCGGGAGGGAGACTGTCGGTGAAGAGACGGCTGGCTGAGAGAGACTGAGCGTGTTCCTGAACTTGAATTGTAGCCTGTCGTTTCCCTAATAAACCCCATAATGTGTGATTTCTGCATGGCCACGGCAGTGAAGTATCGAACCCAGCAAAGAGGTAATGGGTGCTGCAGGAGGAACGATTGGTGCCAGGGTTGGTGAAAGGGCTGGAGGGAGGCAGCATGTCTGGCCTTGAAGGAATAAGCCTTGGACTACTGATGGTGATTCTGTCTTCCTCTTGTGGGGTTAGCAGAGGTCAGAAGGTGTGGCCTCCTTGCTCACTTGGCAAATATATTATGACCAAGTGCAGTTCATATCAGGTATGCAAGGAGGTTTCAACATTAGAAAAACAATCAATGTGATCTATCACATAAATAAAACAAAGGAAAAGAACCACACAATCATATCAATTGATGTAAAAAAGGCATTTGACAAAATCCAACACCCATTCCTGATCAAAACTCTCAGCAAAATAGGATAGAAGAGACATTCCTCAACATAATCAAGGGCATACACCCAAAACCAATTGCCAACATTCTTCTCAATGGAAAGAGACTGAAACCATTCCCCTTGTGAACAGGAGCCAGGTAAGGATGCCATTTATCACCACCTCTATTCAACACTGTATTTGAAGTCTTAGCCAGGCCAATAAGGCAAGAAAGGGAAGTCAAAGGCATCCAAATTGATCAGAAAGAAGTAAAGTTACCCCTATTTACTGATGATATGATCCTATACCTAGAAAACCCAAGAGACTCAGTAAAAAAATCTACTGGAATGAATTGAGAGATTTAACACAGTGACAAGATACAAGATCAACATCCAAAAATCAGTTGGATTCCTCTACACCAACAAAGAGATCACTGAAAAAGAAATACGGAAATCGATATCATTTACAATAGCTACCAAAAAAAAAAAAAAAAATCAAATACTTGGGACTAAATCTTACCAGGGACACAAAAGACTTGTACAAAGAAAACTACAAAGGACTACTTCAAGAAACCATAAGAGATCCACATAAATGGAAAAATATACCATGCTCATGGATAAGAAGATTGAACATACTTAGATGTACCAAATGTGAGTGATCAACAGGTGGCATTGAGGAAGAAGAAGACATAGGTAGCAAAGATGAACCCTTTTGTGCTTATAGTACTGCATTGTGAGTGATGGCAAACATTGATCTATGGGTGGATAGTTAGGTGGACAGGCTGAACAATTAGGTATGTTTATGCAGGGGGCAGTGTGCCCATCACCATGTATAGGGTTGGCAGACAATATTTCTACAAGTGTATTTGTATGTTCTGTAAGAATGTCCAGTAGAGCTGACAAGGGACAAGGTTGTGGTGACTTCTCAGCTACCTAGAGGGAACCAGTAGTTGGATCTGTGTGCTTGGGACCATGGTCCCAGGGAACTTAAGCTCAATTAGTATAGCATACTACACAAAAACATTGTTCCACATCCTACTTTGGTGACTAGCAACTGGGATCTTAAAAGTTTACAAGCAGTCATCTAGATGCAACGATGGGTCTCTCCTCTAGAGCAAAGAAGAATGAAGAAAACCAAAGATGAATGGAAACAATTAGTCCAAGGGACTGGTACACCATGTGATCCTCAGCCTATATGACTATGACACCATAAGAACTAGATGGTTCTGGGCTACTACTGTCAAACACTCAGAGGAAGATCTATGTAGGATATCCTGGATAAAGTGGAAGAACAATGTGGAACAAAACTCAAAGTCATTTAAAAAAAAAAAAAAAAAAGGACGACGTTTGCTAGTTTGATAGAGCCTGGTGGAACCTCTGAGACTACGGCCCCTAGCTGCCATTCAGGTCTGGAATTGAACACACTACTGTGGCTTCCAGCCAAACAAAAGACAGGCACATGTGTTGAACATTTACCTGAGGTAGATACACTCCTTGGAGAGAACAATCATGGGAGAAAGAAGGGCTGTTCATGAACAGGGAGACGGCTTGGAGGGCAGAAGTGTATGGTAGAGAAGGGTGCAGGGAAGAGATAGCTTTAGAGAGGAAGTGGGAAGAGAGCTGTTGCATTGTGGGAGATTACAGTCAATGTCATGAGACAACGTGTGTGTGAACTGCTGGAAGGATGATGAATTTGCTCTGTAAACTTTCACCAAAATCACAATTAAAAAAAAAAAAAAAATCCAGCAATGCAGTCACAAGAAAGACATCAGTTGATCCTTTGCAGTACTGTCGACCTGGGATGACCCTTCCTAATTGTCTTGAATTTAAGTGAAGGTACTTGGTCTTTATACCTGGACAAGTTTTTGGATATGCACTTCTAGTAGGAAGATGATTTGATCTTGAGAGGTATCTTTCTTCAGCCAAGGGTAAGTCATGGAAAATGTTTCAGCTGAGAGCTTAGGCTGCCAACACTCCCAGCATCTGAAGGGATGAATACTTCTAACCAGATCTGAAGGGATCTGGGTGGAACATTACAGCACTACATAAAAACCAAAAACCAAACTGCCATTGAGTTGATTCCTACTCAGAGTGACCCCCTTTGGATTTTCAAAGCTGTAAATCGTTATAGAAGCAGACTGTTCCACAGAGTGGCTGGTGAGTTCAAACCACTGATATTTTGGTTAGCAGCAAAATGCCATAACCACTATACCACCATTACCCAGGTAAATTAAGGAGAAACTTGTTTAAGGTGAAAGGAGGCTTGGAAAGGAATGTGTACCTGTGAGATGTATTTGAAGGAAAACTTTTATTACAAAACTGTATTTTTCACTTTTCTAGTTTTATTTGGTCCAAAGTAATTTTCAGTCTCTTTTTACTTTTGTAATTGTATCTTTCTTTCCCAAAGCATTATATTTTTAAATTTTATGTTCATTAACTGGCATTTCAAATATCTGAAATGTCTAGTGTATAAATCTTTGTTGGTTTTGCAAAGTCTCGTGAATGATTGCTTGTCTGCTCCTGTGTTGGATGATATTTGATAATGAGGTCATATTTAGTTCATCATAATTTGTGGGAATCCTGGAGGCCACAATAAAGATACCATTCTCCAGAGAAAATTTATGATTGTTCTCATCAATATCCAGGAAATCTACCAATATGAGGTCCCTTCCAGGACACCAGCTCAACGCACATGTCTTAGGTTCAGGCACCCTTACTTAAAGCTTTGCCCTTAGGGCAGCACCTCCTTTCTGATTTGTCCACAGTTCATTGCTCTCTGCTCTCTCCTCTCTTCTCTGTTTTCAACTCATTGTGTGTGTATGTGTGTACGTTTGAGGAGGGATTAGTTTTGTTCTTTTGAAAAGGGTAAAGAATAAAGGTTTTCCTCAATTTCCAGGGGACCACTGATTTGCTGAAGGTTTTATAGGTGGACCACTTTTTCTATAGAAGAAAGGCACACTGAAATATCTAGTCCATGACATTGCTAGGGGCCAAAGTGACTGGAGATGTGATATGAAGAAGATAAATGTATGAAATGAGAATTTCAAATTTATGGATTAGAAAATTGGAATATTAATGAATACAAATATAAAAGTCAGGAGAGAAAATATGTTATTTTCTTGATGGTTTAGAAAGCAAATAAAACCAAAAACAAACAAACAAACAAAGAAAAACTCACTGCCATTGATTCCGACTCATAGCAATCCATATTGGGTTTCCAAGACTATAAATCTTTACAGAAGCAGACTGCCTCATTTTTCTTTCATGGAATGGCTGCTGGGTTAAAACCATGGACTTTTTGATTAGCAGCCAAGTGCCTTAACCACTACATCACCAGAGCTCCTTAGAGAGCAGATGTGTATTCCGATATCTTCCATTGTATGTTATGCATGGTATTGTTGTTGTTGTTTTCAGGTGCCATCGAGTTATCTCTGACTCAGCACAGCAGAACGAAACGCTGACCAGCTTTGTGCCAGCTTCAGGATCCTTGCTATACCTGAACCATGCATGGCATACAGAAATTTAAATACTTGAATATAAACCAGTATAAAATTTATATGCAAAAATATTTCAAATGAAAGCTAGCACAACCATTAGGCTATTGGGTAATCCAGAAATAGTGTCAGTAGACTTAATTTTAGATTGTTCCTTATTATTTTAGCAAAATTAACATCATAATTAGTATTATACACTTGACAGAAATTTGTGATATTTCAGGAAGTTAGATGTTAAAAGTGTGATCAACTGTGAATGCAAGAGACTCACATTAGTCAACATGAGCTATTTTATATAAAGACCCATTATATCAATATAATTTTATAATGGCATATATCAGAAATATTTTGCATTTTATGCTAGATTACCCCCAAATAAAACAGGTTCAGTAAATTAATTTTGACTGATTTTATATAAGATGAAAGGCTAATTTTCTTGAATAACTCTAACAGAGTCCAATTAGCTCTTACTTTTCCTTCTCTTGCTTTGTCATCATGGAAACATAAATTGCTAATATTTTCCCTAACACAATTTCAAAGTTGTGGTAAACTTTAAGGAATATGCCAACAATTCAGATATTATATCCTATAATTGACTCCACTACAGCCTAATCATCTGTCTTAGTTTTCTAGTGCTACTCTAACAGAAATACCACAAGTGGATGGTTTTAATAAACAGAAAGTTATTTCCTCACGATTTAGGAGGGAGAAGTCTGAGGTCAGGGTTCTGGCTCTAGGCGAAGGCTTACCCTCTTTGCTGGCTCTGGAGGAAGGTCTTTGTCTCTTCAGCTTCTGCTTCTTGGTTCCCTGGGGATCTCCATGTGGCTTGGTATCTTTCTTACCCCATCTCTGCTTCTTTCACTTGCTTGAGCTTAAGCCAGTTTGGTAGCTAAAACAAGTTTGGGAACACGGAACAACTCCCTTAATGGCGCCTCATGAGAATTGGCTGATTGCAGAGACAAACATTTCTTGCACAACTACTTGATTCCAGCACCTGCTGCTCCCGTTTGCCAACACCTCTTCTTTCTAGCCATGTTTTACTTCTCTATATAAAAGAAAGCCATTTCTGCCTTCATTCTGAAATGCTTGCAGATCTTATGATCTGAGTGTTTTCCCTATCACAGTAGTTCTCCTCCCCCTATTGCAATTAACAAAAAATTAAACCCCTTGTCTAGGCAATTCTGACTCATAGCAACTATACAGAACCAAGACTTTCCTCCAAGTTTCTGAGATATTGTGAGAAGAGTAACTTTTAACTTTGTACATAAAAAAATGTAGGGTAAATAATAAAATGTTAGTGAGGGTCCATCTCTGATTTATAACTGTTGTTGTTGTGTGCCGTCGAGTCAGACACAACTCATAGCGACCCCTCCTTGGGTTTCCGAGGCAGTATCACTATGGAAGTAGATTGCCCCATCTTCCTTCTGAGGAGTGGCTGGTGGGTTTGAACTGCCAGCCTTCGGGGTAGCAGTCAAGTGCCTTAGGCACTTTGCTACCAGAGCGCCTATTGTGAAATAATCTCAATTAATTTGATAACAGACATATTCTTTGACACTTTGTTATAATTTTTTATGTCTGTATTAATGAAGTTTTATCTCTGCAAAGTGATATGATACACCCTGTGATCACAGGGTATATTTTATTAATATTTCTCTGTAAAGACCTTAATTAAATTGATTCCTTGACATCAGTGGTATATTTTGGTCAGTTTCTGTCATTAGTTTCATCAAGGTTATTCTCATCAAACGAAGTAGTTAAATTCTTTTTTTCCTTGAAGATTCTTGCTAGTTCTTGGTCTTCCTGGTGGATACTTTGTTGTCTTTCCCAAAGGAATATCAACCTGTTTCACATCAAGAGAATTACCTAAGCATGGAATATACAAGCCTGCTCTTTTTATGATCACACTGTTTTTATGCTTTCTTCTCAGGCAGAAATATTTGAGGAAAAATTAAATCCATTGCAATTTTAGTTATGAATTAAATATTAATTAGGTGCTCTTGATGATAAAGCCAAAATCCTTTCTCTGGTGAGAGAAACTCTTGCATTGGATGGCTGAGGTCTCTTAAACTGTGTTTAATCTAACTGATATGTGTAGGATATGATTTGGTGGCAGAATATATCACGTACAATGTTTTATTACAGTAATATATCAATGGGCCATCAAACTAGTGGTATATGAACAGTTTTATTAATCTTTTTCATATGTTATTTGGGACTTTGATGAACAGTTCAATATAAAACTATTTTTGCTAAAATTGATACACAGAATAGGTGCTAGCTGGCAAAGGAAAAAAAGAAAAGTTTGGTTATCTTATTATTCTGTATGAATCCTTCTATGGTACTAGAAGTAGAAGTAGTTTTATAACCTGTAGAGGTATGTGAAAACTCATGTTACAGTGCATAGTCCTGTCCAGTCCAGTTTAGTGCAGTTCAGTTACAATAAGGTCGATTGGAGCTCCACATGTGTCAGGTTAGAACCATACTTCATAGACTTGTCAATGACATATTTTTTCATAGTAAAGCCCCGTGTCTATAGGTGGTTGACAAGTAAAATAGTTTAGAATTAAACAAATGTATTTTGAGTACCCACCATTCTCCTGATATCATGTAGTGTGCAAGGGATGTAGTGCTGAGCAAACCAAAGGTTTCAGATATAAAAGATATTAAACAAGCAAACAAGTAGAATTGGTGGAAGATAAATGTCATCCCACATGCAGATCACCAAGGAACAAAGAGTAGAAGTTAAACAAACAAGGACCTTTCCCAGAGCTGACAGAAAAAAATTTCCCCTAGAGCTAGTGCCCTGAATTCAGAGTTCTAGCCTCTCAAACCCACCACTCATCTGTCAGTTTGTCATACTATGGTGGCTTGTGTGTTGCTGTGAGGCTGGAGGCTATACCACTGGTATTTCAAACACCAACAGGGTCACCCACAGTGGACAGGTTTCAGCAGAGCTTTCAGACTAAGACAGATTGGGGACAAGGATGAGGACATCCACTTCTGAAAAAAATAAGCCATTGAAACCTTAAGGAGTAGCAGTGAAACATTGTCTGATGTAGTGCTGGAAGATGAGCCCCTCAGGTTGGAAGGCACTCAAAATATGACTGGGGAAGAGCTACCTCCTCAAAGTATAATTGATCTCAATGATGTGGATGGAGTAAACCTTTCAGGACCTTCATTTGCTGATGTGGCACAACTCAAAATGAAAAGAAACAGCTGCAAATACTTATTAATAATTAGAAAACAATGTATGCAGCATGAATGTAGGAAAATTGGAAGTGGTCAAAAATGAATTAGAACACATAAAGATTGATATCCTAGGCATTAGTGAGCTGAAATGGAGTGGATTGGGCATTTTGAATCAGACAATCATATAATCTACTATGCTGGGAATGACAAATTGAAGAGGAATGGCATTGCATTTATTGTCAAAAAGAAAATTTCAAGATGTATCCTGAAGCAAGATGCTGTTAGTGATGGGATAATATCCATATGCCTACAAGGAAGACCTACAAGGAAGGTAATACTACTATTATTCAAATTTACACACTAACTGTACACACTAAAGCCAAAGAAGAAGAAATTGAAGAGTTTTACCAACTTCTGAAATTGGTCAAACATGCAATGAAGATGTATTGTTTATCACTGGTCATTGGAATGGAAAAGTTGGAAACAAAGATGAATCATCCATCATTGAAAGATATGGTCTTGATGATAGAAATGATGGAGATTGCATGATAGAATATTGCAAGATCAGTGACTTATTCAGTGCAAATACATTTTTCAACAAATAAACAGCAGTTATACACCTCACCAGATGGCATGCACTGGAATCAAATTGACTACATCTGTGGAAAGAAGAGATGGAGAAGTTCAATATCTTCAGTGAAAACAAGACCAGGAGCTGACTGTGGAACAGACCATCAGTTGCTTGTAACCAAAAAACCTCACTGCCATTGAGTAGAATCCAACTCATAGTGACCCCTCCTTGGGTTTCTAAGACAGTATCACTATGGAAGTAGATTGCCCAACCTTCATTTTGAGGAGTGGCTGGTGGGTTTGAATCACCAACCTTCTGGCTAGCAGTCTAGTACTTTAGGCACTATGCCACCACAGTTCAGTTGCTTGTAGGGAAGTTCAAGTTGAAGCTTAAGAAAATTAAAACAAGTCCATGAGAGCCAAAATATCACCTTGAGTATATCCCATCTGAATTTTGAGGCTATCTGAAGAATAGATTTGACACATTAAACACCAATAACAGAAGTTCAGACAAGTTGTGGGATGACATCAAGAACATCATACATGAAGAAAGCAAAAAGTCATTAAAAATACAAGAGAAGAAAAAAAGACCAAAATGGATGTCAGAAGAGATTCTGAAACTTGCACTAGAACAGAGAGTAGCTATAGCAAATGGAAGAAATGATGAAATAATAGAGCTGAACAGAAGATTTCTAAAGGTGGTTTGAGAAGAATAAGAAAAGTATTAAAGTGACATATCCTAAGACCTGGAATTAGAAAACCAAAAAGGAAGAACATGCTTGACATTTGTCAAGCTGAAAGAACTGAAGAAAAAAAATTTTTCTTCAAGCCTTGAATTGTAATATTGAAGGATTCTATAGGCAAAATATTGAATGATGCAGGAAGCATCAAATGAAGGTGGGAGGAGTACCCAGAGTCACTGTACCAAAAAAGAATTGGTCAATGTTCAGCTATTTCAGGAAGTAGCATATGCTCAAGAACTGATGGTACTGAAGGAAGAAGTCCAAGCTGCACTGAAAGAATTGGTGAAAAACAAGACTCAGGAATTGATGGAATACCTATTGAGATGTTTCAACAAACAGATGCAGTACTGGAAGTGCTTACTCATTTATGCCAAGAAATTTTGAAGACAGCTACAGGGCCAACTGACTGGAAGAGATCAGTATTTGTGCCCATTCCAAAGAAGGGTGTTCCAACATAATGGGGAAACTATCAAACAATATGATTGATATCACATGCACATAAAATTTTGCTGAACATAATTCAAAAATGATTACAGCAATACAGTGACAGGGAACTTCTGCAAATGGAAGATGGATTCAGAAGAGGAAGTGAAATGAGGTATATCAATGATAACAGATGGATCTTGGCTGAAAGCAAATAATATCAGAAAGATGTTTACCTGTATTTTATTGGCTGTGTAAAAGCATTTGACTGTGTGGATCATAACAAATTAGGAATAACATTGAGAAGAATGAGAATTCCAGGATGCTTAATTGTGCTCATGAGGAACCTGTATGTAGAAAAAGGGGCTGTTGTTTGAACAAAACAAGTTTGCATAGTTTAAAATTAGGAAAGAGGTGCATCAGGGTCATATCTTTTCACAATACTTATTCAATCTGTAGGCTGAACAAATAATCTGAGAAGCATCAGGATTGGAGGAAGGCTCATTAACAACCTATGATACACAGATAACATAACTTTACTTTCTGAAAGTGAAGAGTTGGAGCACTTGCTGATGAAGATCAAAGACTACAGTCTTCAGGATAGATTACATCTCAACATAGAATCCTCACAACTGGACAATAAACAACATCACAATATATGGAGAAAAGATTGAAGATGTCAAGGGTTTTATTTTACTTGGATCCACAATCAACAGCCATGGAAGGAGTAGTCAAGAAATCAGACATTTTATTGCACTGGGAAAATCTGCTCCAAAAGATTTCTTTAAAGTGTTCAGAAGTAAAGATGTCAATTTGAAGACCAAGGTGCACCCAACCCAAGCTATGGATTTTCAAATGCCTCATATGTGTGTGAAAGCTGGACAATGAATAAGGATGATCAAAAGAGAGTTAATGCCTTAAAATTTTGGTGTTGACGAAGAATACTGAAAATACTATGCCTGTGAGAAGAGCAAACAACTTTGTCTTGAGTTTTTTCTTAGGAGCTGGAATGCTCCTCAGAAGCAAGAATGGCCAGACTAAACCCACCTACTTTGGTCAGGTTAGAAGGGACCAGTCCCTGGAGAAGAATATCATGTTTCATTAAGTAGAGGGTTAGTAGAATGGGGGAAGACTCTCAACAAGATGGATCGACACAGTGGCTGTAACGATGGGCTCAAGCATAGTAAGGATTGTGAGGACGGCATCGTGTTTCGTTTTGTTGTACATAGGATAGTTATGAGTTGGAGCCAATTCAATGGCACCTAACAACAATACCAGCCTCCCAAGCTGTGAGAAAATAAATTTCTGTTTGTTGAAACCACCCATTTGTGCTATTCTGTTATAGCAGCACCAGGTAACTAAGACAGTTGCTTTGTGGTCCTGCTAGGAGGTCCATGCTTTGAAATTGATAAGAAGCTTGCATATATAAGTAGCCAACCCCACAAAGGTTTTCAGAGGTGAGGAGAGAGAAAAAGAAGGAGGAGACTTTCTAAAAGAAATGTAATATGAATCAAGAACTGTAACACTGAAGATAGCATGAGATAGCAAAGTGTATTTGCTGGCCCACAAAGAGAGAGGGGGCTGAGCACATTCACGACCAGTGTAGCAGCCCACTTAGCTTAAGCAGGGCAGAGGTCCAAAGCGCCCAGCAGCAGAGGCTCACAGGGGCATGGTGACAAAGGTGGTGGTGAGAGGCCCAGAAGAGGGGTCCAGGGGCAGAGGAAGGTAATGGCAGAAAGCTGCTAGTAGTAGGGCAGCAGCCAAGTGGACTGCTACACTGGTCATGAGTTAGGCCAGTTAGCAGCAGGTTGAGAGAAAGGCCTTCCTATGAATTTGGCTGAGAAGGGTTGTTGACTAGCACAGCTGAGAAAGGTCATCAACTAGCCAAGAAGGAGCTGAAAGCTGTCTGGATATAATGAAGCTGATCTTGACCTCAAGTTGTAGTCTTTTATTTCACAAATAAACTAAATAACTGTGAGTATGGTCCAGGAGTTCTGTTTGGCCATTGCAATGAATTATTGAACCCAACCCACCAGAGAAGTGCCCTGGGGGTAACAGCAAGTTTCAGAAATGTGGAATAAGTTGGGAAAGTGGAAGTATGTCTGACCTCTAGCTCATAGGAACCAGTGTTGTTCTGATCTTGATTCTTATCCCTCGTGAATTCAGGCAAGTTCATGCACTAAAATACAGGCCACAATTCAACCTATAAAAGCATTGACACAATTTTATCAGATATTATAGACAAGAATAGGATAGGTGAAGTCAATGTGGGTTAAAGGCAAGCTGCGCTTATCACACAATTTTAGTAAAATACATTGCTGTGAGGAACTTATCAAAACTGCATAAACAATGAATCAAGAATTAGCATCATGAAATGGAGATTTTACGGAGCTAGGAAAAAGATATACACATTGTAGTCCTGACTTTGATCCTTACCGACTTTGTGATCTTGGACAAGTCACTGAAGCTCACTGGGCTTTCTCATTCTAATATGTAAAATGAGGAGGCTGTGCTCAATGGCCTCCTGAATCAGTTGTAAAACTGAGTGTGGTTAGGTTATCTGCAGAGTCCTAGAGAAAGAATACTGCTGTTTTGAAAGGCTGTAAACTTTTGGTAAAGTAAGTGTGGACCATGATCACATAGAGGACTAGATTACTGGAAACAAAGAGATGAGGAAGGAATTAGAGTATGAAAGATATTAAGACTGGGAAAGGCATACTATAGATCTCAAGGAAAGTAGCTTGATGGGAAGAAGGTCAGATTGATTGTACTAATCTTGTATACAGAATTTTCTATAATAGCCTTTGCTATTCCAGTTGCAACTACTCTTCTGTAATGGTTTCATAAAATCTTAAATACTTTATCTCTTTCCTATTGCTCCTAAAATGACAGTTATTTCATTCCCTTAATATATCCACGTCACCTGCAAATTTCTTTCAATCACACATATCTTTATTATTCTTCCTATCTTAAAGACTGAGATGTCCTTTTCTCCTGTTTAAAACCAAGGATTCTTAATGGCCTTTCACCTTTTGAAAAGGATTTTTAACTTGGAACTGTGGACTTGTGGTAGGGAGGGATCCATGGACCGGCTTCAGGCTCACATATTTTGTGCTTCTATACATTTTTAGCCCTTCCAGGCTTGTTGTTGTTGTTGTTATGTGCCGTCGAGTCGGCCCCGACTCATAGCGACCCCTCCTTGGGTTTCCGAGGCAGTATCACTACGGAAGTAGGATTGCCCAACCTTCCTTCCGAGGAGTGGCTGGTGGGCTAGGGTTTTTCTAATCTCTGCTCACCTAATATCCTATGAATACCCTTATTGTTGCATTCACATTTAAATATTGACATGTGATTTTATTCTCACCAACCTTAGTTTGTTTTGTTTTGTAAAGCTATATGCCCCATGTTTTGTAATAGCAAATGTGATCTTGATGCTGGGAACTGAAGGAGATTTTGAACCCCAGAATGTTTCACTACAATCCTGCTTTTTCATTCTACTCCCTACAATATTCTTTAGACTCCAGCTAAATCTCTTAGAGACTGAAAAAATGTGAAGCTTTATTAGTAAAGAGAAAAATATTCAGACCCAAAAGACCTCAAATAGAAGATCAATAGACTGTGAAGACAATTGTCTAATTCATCTGGGTCACCCTCACCTTTATTGCTGGAAGAACTGGCTTTATTTCAATTCAGTCATAAAACCAGCAGGTTATTAGCAAGAAAACAGGCAAGCAGTTCTTCCACTATAGCTGTAGTTAAAAACAATTTTGGAATTAGGTTCATGGATACCAAAAAGATTAATAGACTTTTCAAGGAGTTTTATGGACGATTATATATGAATGATAACTGCACTATGTGTTAAGGGAAAAGCCCATATATCTACATTTCCTTAAATGTGAACAAATTTTGGAAGGAAAAGGAACCTTCTTGAATAAAGCTATTCTTCCTACTTAAAACTGCTAAAGTCCTAAAAAGACTAGGTAAGGTTAGGATGCAGCCAGCTCCATTAATGTTTTACATTAAAAGTTTCATTAATCTTTTATAGATTGTATGATAATAAGACTACTCTATCTCAAATGATCCTGGCCTGGATTTTGCTTGACATGTGTTTTATTAAGTGCTCTTATCAGCCATCTTAATAATCTAATGCTGGTATTTATTAAAATCTTTCTGTTCAATCACGTTTTTCTACACAGTTCCTTCATTTGAAGGAGTTGGAAGTGTTTTATAGTTATTAATTTATGAATATGTGCTGTCTTTCTCTGCTGGATTTGTGTGAACAGTATTTCTCTTACCATCATCAGTACAGTGTCCCTCTACTGTCTGTCACCTCTGGTTGTTACATGTTTCTCCAAGACAGTGCCTGAGAGAGCCAGGATAAGGACTTTGCTATCCTGGGCACAGGAAAGTACTCCACAGTATTTCCTCATTTGAAAGAAAGTCAAAAGAATTATGCAATGCACAGAAAGTTGCCTGAAAAAGATAAATACTTTGAATCGTTTTAAAGAAAGATAGGAGTTTTTTTTTGTTTCGTTTCTTTCTTTTTTAATTTTTTTAAAATGTCATGGATAGCTCTAAACTACGCAATACAATTTAATTGGGCTTTTGTTTTGACAGGCACATTTTGTAGGAGGTAAATATGGTGTCACAAGAGTCGTAATCGCCTGGATGGCAACTAACAACAACAAACATAGTAAAGGTGTAAGTGCAGTTGGTGGGCTGGTTTGGGGTGCATTTGTGAGATTGCTACACTATAGAGGGTTGCCCTTCCTACAAGGTAGACTTACCAACATTTTAGGGAATGATTAGATCTCAAGGGATTGATTCACTTTCCAAATTCGTCTGATGATTTTATAAACCATTGTGACAGTTTATTAAATTGTAATATAACTTGCAGCTGAGAAGAATATGGATTGACATATAATACAAAGCACTTTCTAGATTATTACATGAAATAATGTACATATAAGTCCTTAGCTGAATATCTGGCATCTTAAGAGTACAGAAGAAATGTTAGCTACATCTGAAGTAACCAAGTACCTGGGGGAAAAGACTTTAGAAACCAGAGGTTGTATTTGAAATGAAGAACTGTTTCAGAAGAATCCGTGAAGGTCTCTGTTCTTGCAGGGCCCACATCTCCTCAGTATGAAGGATTTTAGTAAACCCTGTGGATATAATGCCTTTCTGATTATCAAATATTTTCACATTTATTAACACTGTTCTGATGATAAGAATATTATGTTAATTACCGATTCAATCTCTTTCTTTTGGACAGTATTGTATAAACATGGAAAGAATTATTTTTCCCTGTTCTCAACACTGCAACATAAAAAGAAACATTTGTTGAGTTTTCTTTTTCTTATTTTCTTTGAAAGTCTGGGTGGTAGACATTTTATTTTCATCAATAAGTTATTTCTAATTTCAAATGATCTATGTGTTATTTTAGGGAAGCTTTCCTATTGATGGGTAAGAAAATCTACAGGCAAACTTTCTTATTTGTTATAGTCATGTTGGTTGTGTCATATTATTTTATGCTATTCTGTGCTATGTTATGTTATGTTGGAGAGCCCCTTAATTGTTTGAGCACCTTTTCCTTCTCCTGGTCTTCTCTTTAGATTGGGGGTAAAGCTTTGTTTTGTTCAGAACTCTCTCAATGTTTTTTTTTTTTCTTCCCCCAGCAAATATTTATTCATCATTTACATGCCCCTGAAAAATTCAGAAGCTTACACACTCCCGATCCAGAAGCTTATTCTGTCACTGAGACAGAAAAGAAACAGTATACGAGGAGCAAACAACCTCTTCATTATCAAGGGGAGTCTGAAAGAAGCCAATTGTTTCTATGCCACTGTCCTGTGCTCTCCTCTGAAACCAGATGAATTCTCTGTTTTAGTTTGCTAGAGCTGCCACAGCAAAATACCAAAAACCAAATGCCCTGCAGTCGAGTCGGATCCTACTCCTAGCAACCCTTCCTTGGGTTTCTGAGGCGATATCACTACAGAAGTAGATTGCCCAACCGTCCAAAGTGGGTGGCATTAAAGAACACAAATTTATTGTCTCACAGTTCAGGAGATTGGAAGTCCCATTTAACGGTGAAACAGGGCTATGCTTTCTCTGTGTTGCCTCTAGGGGAAGGTCTTGCCTTGTTTCTGGTTCTCTCAGCTTCTGGTGGCCCAGCCATTTCTTGGTGTTCTTTCACTTGTAGACAGATCCTCACATGCTGTCTTCTTCACATGTGTATGACTCTGCTTCCATATCTGTCCTCCCCTTTTAAAAGACATCACCTAGAGGGATTAGGATTAGGACACGCCCTACTCTGGTATGACCTTCTTTAGTAGTAACTGATAATATTTTCAAAGACCTTATTTCGAAACAAGGTCATGTTCATAGGTATGTTGTTGTTGTTATATGCTATTGAGTCAGACCTGACTCATAGCGACCCCTCCTTGGGTTTCCGAGGCAGTATCACTAAAGAAGTAGATTGCCCCATCTTCCTTCCGAGGAGTGGCTGGTGGGTTTGAACCGCCAGCCTTCTGGTTAGCAGTCAAGTGCCTTAGCCACTATGCTACCAGAGCTCCTGTTCATAGGTATAGGGGCTAGGATTTCAATATTCATTTTTGAAGACACAATTCAATCCATAACAATCTTACTTTTCAATGGCCTCACCATGTGACAGAATGTCTGATCAGACCTCTCATTACATTAAGGTTTAGAGCCTGGTGCTAGCTATCCTTCATCCAGTTCCTGTTAGCTGGATTTTCTACCTTAAAGGGTCTGACTCAACAGCAAATAACAACAACAAGAAGGAACTTGAACTGGAACTTTCCTGACCCATGCCTTTGACACTCACCTGCTGCTGAGAGCTACTGCCTTTGCCTACCGTAGAAACTTCACTTCTGTGCCTTGACTCATGTTAGATCCTTTGGGTATAGGTGCTATCCCACATCAAGGGAGGATTTTCCAAGTATCCTTTAAATTTTTCAGTATGAACTGCTACTCTTTCCTAAAGAACACCCATTTTGTTCACTTTTCCTAAATCCTGTCTAATCTGGTTTAGTGCCTAAGACACTTGACTGCTAACCAGAAGGCTGGCGGTTCAAACCCACCAGCCACTCCTTGGAAGAAGGATGGGGCAATCTACTTCCGTAGTGACACTGCCTCGGAAACCCAAAGAGGGGTCGCTATGAGTTGGGTCTGACTCGACGGCATATAACAACAACAACCATCTGGCTTCACAGAGAGCTTTGATTGCTAAATTGGTAGGGCCCTGGAGAAGCTGTACTGTGTATAGCAGGAAAAACCTCTGCCTCTCTGCTGACCTTGAACAACAGCACTCATCTTTTCCAAGTTTCTCTTTTCTTTTATGCACAAACTCTTCACCCCACACTCTCCTAGAATCTGTGTTATTGACTAAAAGGAAGGCATCGTGTTTTCTCTAACATCAGCTTTCTTTTATCCATTAACAAATCCTTGGCAATACATTTCTAGTTCTGATTTATGGTTTTATACTAAGAAATAAAGTGAAAACATTTCAACCCAATTTAGGGTCATACCTATTGTCTTATTTTTACAAGCGACTCTTTGGATATTTATTTATTTATTTACCATTTCCTCTAAGCAAATATGACACAAAACTCATTAGAGTGAATCGTTATTATGAAACTATCTTTTCCTACAAGCAGAAATAAGGTTTTCAAATTTCTGTATCCTTTCTGGTCAACTCCATCTGAGACTAAGAGATTTGAGGAAACCGCTGCAATTATACCTTGAAGTCTCAAATTTTAAGGAGGAATTACTTTCTCACTTAATCTCAAAGCTTTAAAATGAAATAAAGCCCTTGGAGAGAGTGGGCTAATTGTAGAGTTCCAAAGGATCGTGAAATTTAGCATGCATGATAATTATCCAGGTGCTTATTACTCATACAGATCCCACAACTCAGCCCAGAGATTCTGAACCTGCAGATGGGGGTAGGACTCTAGAAACTCTCCACTTCAAAAGCACCTCTGGAGACTGATAGAGGTGGTTCCAGGACCACCTTTAGAGAAACTATGCCAAGAGGATGTGGATGGTGGAGGAAGTGAGCAATACAACCTTTGCTCTGGAATGGAATGTTTAGAATGGCTTGAGATGTTTTGATAGGTGAATTCCCTGGCCAATTCCCATATTCTCTGGTTTGAGTTCTAGGGAAAGTGGAAATTAAAGATGAAGCAAAAGAGTTGCTTTCACACGATATGTGGAGAAGATTTTGCCCTGCAACTTAGCATTTAGGATAAATGAGACAACGTATGACATGAAGTCCTTTGAGGGGTGAAAAAGAAATGACGCTTCTTATGTCAGCAGGCCAGCTTCTGGGCCCCATGGCACTGGCACGGTGTGACTTCACTACCAGCAGCAGGAGGTGCATCACTGGATTGGGGCCATCTTCTTTAGTTTTAATGGCTGTTCGTATTGCAGGTGTTAGAGTGGAAAGAGAAGGAAAGGGTCAGACTTCAAGTGGGGAATAAGAAATATTTACTGACTTCCAGAAGTATTATGAACCCTTCTTAAATAGGGAAGAGGAAGAATGAGTTTTATGTCCTTTTACCGGATGAGTCAGAGTTGGAAAAATCTTATGTACACATTAAGATATTGAACATTCTGTTTCCTAAGATATGTCACTTGTACTAAGGCATAGTTTTAAACAAATTCAAACTAGGGCATCATGCATTTGAAGCTGTGAGAATGTGAGCAAGTTTTTAACACCATTGTGTGAATAATTTCTATATACAAAGTGAGTTTCCCACTTTACTTAAGTGCTTTCTACAGATACATTAAAACAGATGTAACTGTTAGGGAAATTGAAATCCATTCATATCTTTACCTAATTCATTCATGTTTATACGTTTATAACAGTGAATTAGCTTGAAACTATATATTCTGAAAAATTTGGTTGAACATTTGGTTTGTTAAATATAATTGGCTCAGGTCCATATGTGGGCATCGGTTTATTGGTCTTGCTTCTCAGTGTCTATTGTTAGAATGTGATGGGGAAGCTATTTTGACATATTTCCTGTTGTTATGGATTGAATTGTGTCCTGCAAAAATATGTGCTCTAAATTATAACCTGTATACCTGTGAGTATAATGCCATCTAGGAATAGGGTTTATTGTTATGTTAATAAGACACTATTAGTGTCAGATATGTCTTAGGTCAATCACTTTTGAGATGTAACATAGATTAAACGAGCAAGGAAGCAAAGATGGGGGAAGAGAGATGCCAAGCCACGTGAAGATTAACCAGGAGCAGAAGCTCCAAAAAGATAAAAGGCCTTTCTCCAGAGCTGACACAGAGAGAAAGCCTTCCCCTAGAGTTGGCACCCTGAGTTCTGACTTCTAGCCTCCTAATTGTGAAAAAATAAATGTTTGGTAAAGCCACCCACTTGTGGCATTTGTGTTACAGCAGTGCTAGATAACTAAGATACCTTTAAAACTATGTTTCTCAAGGTGAGCTCTGTGGACCACTTTCATCAAAATTCCCTGGGAAGCTTATTAAGTGCATAGGTTCCTGGGCCCCACTGCAACCTGTGAATGAAGATCTCTGGGAGTAAGGGGGATCTCTCTCTTTGTAATACGTTCTCAAGTTGACTCATACATGCTAAACTTGAGAATAATGATCTCAAGTGAAAATGAAGTAGAAATGAAATGATAATAATGCTTGTATGTCGTCTTAAGTACTTCACACATATAAATGCATTTAATCCTTACAATGTATCAGTGAGATAGGTAATAATATCTCCATTTTATTTATAATCAAATTTTGTTTCAGATTGGTAGAGTCCCTAGTTCAAGATAGTAAGCAAAATGTGGGTCTTCTGAATTTTCTCTGAATCTTAGGGAAAAACCTAAATTTATTTATCCATTGCTTTGTTATTCATTTATTATTTACCAATTTATTCATCCAACCATTTACTCACCTATGCCTTCCTTTGACAAATGTTCACTGACGATGAACTATGTGCCAGATAATCTGTCTGGAGCTAGAGACGCACAGATAAATATTACTCAAACCTCATCCCCCAGGAGTTTATAAGCTAGAGAGTAGTGGAGTGAAGTGAAAAATGTAGTTGAATACAAATAAGGGCAGAAATAGGGTAAAGTTTATGTTATTTGAGAGTGTTGCTAGGGGGCATCACATGGTGAAATGGAGTTTATTTTTCACCACTCACTCTCCCTGGGCCCTCTGTGTGTAAAAGTTGGGGACTTCTTTTTTTTATCTGGAGCACATCCTCCAAGAACCTTAAGAATGTATCTGTATGTCTTGGGTTTGGTTTATTAGATGTGATTGGTTGCTGTTCTTCTGGTATGACAATGACAAGGACAACAAACATTGCTTTTTATACAGGTGGCATACAGAAATGGCTTACATGACTAAGAGATATTCTGTAGTTTCTGAATCAGATGCCACATGGCTCCCTTGTCACAGAGGGTTGACACTCTCTCTATGCCAATTCTCTTGTCCCCTTCATGTGCTCCTTTTTCTTTCCACCCTCAAGATCTGACAGAATCATTATCTCCTCTGGAGGCAGGAGCCTAAGTCCTCTTCTATTTTCCTCAATCTATTAAACTAGTCCAGACCAGTGAGTCTTGATGACATTTCTGTGGGGCAAGAATATTTTCTTCTTAGTACATTCTTGAAGTACAAAATAAACAAGCCTATTTTAAATTTATAATAATATTATTAACTATATTAGAAAGTGATGTTTGGACTATTTATTTTTAACTTTACTTATGCTTAAATAAGTTCCTCTATATTTTTTTTTTCAGTCAAGAAAAGGTACACATTTTCTGAATGTAGCTGAAGTATTAGAACAAATGGTGATGATGGAAATAATTTCAAAGAAATGGAAACCACATTAATTTATACTACTTTTAAGTGAGAGGTTAACCTTCATATTGAGTTTACTGTTGTAAATAATTTTAGTGGTGAAGGGTTAAACCACTGAATGTTATTTGCAGAGTTGTACTGGCTAATGAAACAATGAAATTTTCACAACTGAAGTGGTATTTACATATAAAGTATACAGTTGTTGTTGTTGTTGTTGTTATGTGCCATCGAGTCAGACCCGACTCATAGTGACCCCTTCTTGGGTTTCTGAGGCAGTATCACTATGGAAGTAGATTGCCCTATCTTCCTTCCGAGGAGTGGCTGGTGGGTTTGAACCTCCAGCCTCCTGGTTAGCAGTCAAGTGCTGTAGGCACTATGCTACCAGAGTAATAAGTTAAAATCAAAATAATTCCTTGGAAAAAAATCATTGAATTAAAAAGCCAACAGAAGCAGATGTTCCATAAGTCATATATAAAAATTAGTGATCTGTGGACTTCCTATACAGTAGCACATTGTATTCAGAAGACTCAAATATCATAAACATTTGTGAAGGCATTAGTGAAAGATGTTTGCTACAGCAAAGACAGTGACTTAAGTTTGATTTTCCAATGACATCACAGTTTGATATATTCAAGAAGTGGGTAATGATGTGGAAGAGTAAATCACAGAACAAATAAAGCTAGCAAAGTACGTTTCTGGAAACTTGTATATATATATAGATAACATGGTGATTCTTTTATTATATATGCAATTTTAACATTATCATGATCTGTTGTTGTGGTTAGGTGCTATCCAGTTGGTTCTGACTCACAGTGACCCCATTCACGCCAGAACAAAACACTGCCTGGTTCTGTACCATCCTCACAGCTGTTATATTTGAGCCCATTCTTGCAGCCACTGTGTCAATCCATCTCCCCGAGGACTTCCTCTTTTTTGTTGACCCTCTACTTTACCAAGCATGACATCTTTCTT
>NW_006922017.1:1370203-1386686 GCF_000298275.1 Orycteropus afer afer
ATAACATGTCCAAACTAAGCCAGACACAAGGGACAGCTGGGTCAACTGACATAACAGAACATGAAGAAAATATTTTATGTCCTGCTTTGTTGAGTGTAACAACTGCTATCTTTAAAACTCATGAGCAGCCATCTAAGATGCCACTGTTTGTCTCTCCTTGTCTGGAGTGAAGAAGAGTAAAGAAAATCAAAGACTCAAGGAATCAGTTAGTTCAAAACACTAATGGACTATGTGAGCCACAGTCTCCACTACTCCGAGACCAGAAGGTGGGGCCTGGCTACCATTACCGATTGTTCTGATCAGGATCACAATAAAAGGTCTTGGACAAAGAGGGAGAAAAGTGTAGAACAAAATTCAAAATCATAAAAAAAAAAAAAGAGACTGATTTACTGGTCTCATAGAAGCTAATGGAACCTCCAAGAATATGGCCCTTAGACACCCTTCAAACCTGTAACTGAACCCATCCTTGGGGATCACTTTTTAGCCAAATATTAAACAGCCTATAAAGTGAACCACCAGAGCTCCTTTTTTTATTTCTTTTTGGTTTTATAAAGTGAACAAAAGCACTCATGAGAGAGGAGCATACTCCTGAGAACAATTAACCATACATGACCAAAAGGATAGCATTTGCTCAAAAACAAAGGACAGAGGCAGGAAAGGGCAGGAGAGAAGGATGAATGGAATTGGGGAAACCAGGGATGAAGTGGGAAGAGTGCTATTGCACTGAGGGGACTGCAAGTAATGCAATGAAGGAAAATAAAAAGGTATAAATTGTTGAGTAGAAAACTATTTGCTGTGTAAATTTTCATTCAAACCACAATAAAAGTCATCATAATAATTTTAAACAAACAAACAAAAAACAAAGTATGTGAGATGAAGCCTCAATATCCTTGCTTTCAAGGAGCCCTCTGGCTGTACTTCCAAGACAGATTTTTCATTGTTCTGGAAGTCCATGTTATATTCAATATTCAATATGGTTATATAAAGGAAAAAGCCTTTTTTTTTCCTTGCTTTATTCCTGATAAAAAACACAAAATCAAAATCACTGTCATTGTGATGTTTCTGACTCATAGTGACCCCCACTGGGTTTCTGAGGCTGTAAATCATTATGGAAGTAGATCACCCCATCTTCCTTCCATGGAACAGCTGGTGGGTTTGAACTAATAACCTAGTTAGCAGTCAAGTGTCTTATCCACTATGCCACCAGAGCTGATATTATTGCTAATAAACACAATTAATTCTGAACTACAGTTAGATTGAAGTTAGATTGCATTGTCAAGAAATGTATTTTGAAGTTTTTGTGTGGGAGTGTGTTTTGAAGGCATAACTAAAATGGCAGGAAAAACATCCTAGAGTAGCTAATTACACTGTTCTGCATTTAATTGTAATCCCTCAAAACGTGTCTTAAACACTAAACCCTATACAAGTGGATGTATTCCCATTTGGGATTAAGATTTGCTTTATTATGTTAATGAGATCATATCAGTCTAGGGTGTGTCTTAAACTAATCACCTTTGGGATACAAAAAGAGCAGATTAGGTACAAAGAAGGAAGCACGAAGATTGGGGGCATTACATATCACCTGAAGATTGCTAAGGAACCGAGGAAGAGAAGCTAGCAAAGACAAGAGTTTTCCCCCAGAGCAGTGGAGAGACCTACACTGGAGCTGGTATCCTGAATTTGGACTTCCAGCCTCCTAAACTGTGAGAGAGTAAACTTCTCTTTGTTAAAAATACCCACTTATGGTATTTCTGTTGCATTATTAGCACTGGGAAACTAAGACACACACTAAGAAGCTTGAGTCTGAAGTGACTTGATGGCACATGGTACCAACAAGGGACTTGAGCTAGAATGTAAATTGGGATAGTACTTCTTTCATTAAGAAAATCTTTCTATAAAAATATGACAGCTGAAGTAGATGTTATGCTTAGAATCATCATAAAAACTGTGAATTTACTAAGGCTAGTGCATTAAATTTGAGATTGTTTCCTTTATTGTGTGTTAATATGAAAGTTGGTCATAACTGACTACTATTGCATTCTGAGGTTTGATTGTTTAATTAAAGGAATTGTTATTTCAAAGCTGTAAAAATAATGGCCTCTTAGTGATTCTGAAAGAAACCTCTTTTGTCTGGACTTCCCGAATATGTGAATTTGACCTTCGGAATTGCTTGTTTGTTTTATATAGCTGGTATTTTTAATGATCTTAATACTTACATGCAAAGAAAGAAGGCAACATTTTTTTTAATGGTGACTGAAATTAAAGGGAAAAAATTTAGAGTCTTTGAAGAACATATATTTCTACACATATTTATGATATAGTACAGAATAAATAACTTCAATGGAGTAAGTGATGTTGGTATTGCACATCTACTAAATATTATCACTGAAAACCTTAAAATTTTATAGAACAGTTTAAATTTTAAATGAGAAACACATATAAAATATGAATCTGAAATCTAATTATTTTGTTCCTGTTGTTAGGTGCTGTCTGCCTGGTTCTGTGCCAGCCTCACGATCCTTGCTATACCTGAGCCGTCGTTGCAGCCACTGTGTCAACCCATCTTGTCGAGGGCCTTCCCCTTCTTCATTGACCTTCCACTTGACCAAGTATGATATCTTTCTCTAGGGAATAGTTCCTTCTGACAACATGACCAAAGTAGGTGAGACAAAATCTGGTCATTCTCACTTCCAAGGAGCATTCCGGCTGCACTACTTCCAGGACAGATTTGTTAGTCCTTTTAGCAGACCATGGTACTGTTAGGGTTCTTTTCCCACAGCACAACTTAAACGCATTAACTCTTCTTCGGTCTTCCTTAATCATTGTCCAGCTCTCACATGCGTAAGAAGTGACTGAAATTACCCTGACTTGGGTTAGATGCACCTTAGTCTTCAAGGGGATATCTTCACTCTGTATCTCTTGAAAAACATCTTTTGCAGCAGATTCACCTAATGCAATATGTCATCCTATGTCTTGACTGCTGCTTCCACTGGTGGTGCTTGTAGAACCAAGTAATATGAAGACCTTGACAACTTCAATCTTTTCTCCATTCATCGTGAAGCTTATTGGAGAAATTGTGAGGATTTTTGATTTTCTTATATTGAGATGTAATCCATACTGCAGACTGTAGTCTTTAATCTTCATCAGTAAGGGCATCAAGTCATCCTCACTTTCAGCAAGCAAACTTGTGTCATCTGTGTATCGCAGGTTGTTAATGATTCTTCCTCCAATCCAGATGCCATGTTCTTCTTCATATAATCCAACTTCTCGGATTATTTGCTCAGCATATAAATTTAATAAATACGGTGAAAAGATACAATCTTGATGCACTCCCTTCTTGATTTTGAACCATGCAGTATCTCATTGTTCTGTTCGAAAGACAGCCTCTTTATCTATATGTACAGTTTGCTCATGAGTAAAATCAAGTGTTCTGGAATTCCCATTCTTCTCAATGTTATACATAATTTGTTCTGAGCCACACAATCAAATGTTTTTGCATAGTCAATAAAACATAAGTAAACATATTTCTGATATTCTTTGCTTTCAGCTAAGATCCATTTGACAGCAACAATGATATCCCCCACTCCATGTCCTCTTCTGAATCCAGCTTGCATTTCTGGAAGTTCTCTGTCAATATACTACTGCAACCATTTTTGAATTATCTTCAGTAAGATTTTATTTGCATCTGATATTAATGATATTGTTTTATAATTTCCACATTCTGTGGGATTACTTTTCTTTGGAATGGGTACAAATATATATCTCTTCCAGTCAGTTGGCCAGCTAGCTATCTTCCAAATCTCTTGGCATAGCTGAGTGAGTGCCTCTAGTGGGGCATCCCTTTGTTGAAACATCTCAGTGGGTGTTCTGTCAATTCCTGGAGCCTTGTTCTTTGCCACTTCCTTCAATGCAGCTTTGACTGCTTTCTTCAATACCATTGGTTCTTAATCATATGCCACCTCTTGAAATGGATAAACATTGACCAATTCTTTTTGGTACAGTGACTCTATGTATTCCTTCCATCTTCTTTTAATGTTTCCTGCATCGTTCAATATATTGCCCATAGAATCTTCCAATATCACAACTTGAGGCTTAAACTTTTTCCTCAGTTCTTTCAGCTTGAGAAATGCTGAGCATGTTCTTCCCTTTCGGTTTACTAACTCCAGGTCTTTCCACATTTCATTATTGTAATTGACTTTGTCTTCTCAAGCTGCTTTTTGAAATATTCTGTTCATCTCTTACCTTTTCATTTCTTCCATTTGCTTTAGCTACTCTTAATTCAAGAGCCAATTTCAGAGTCTCTTCTGACAACCATTTTGGTCTTTTCTTCCTTTTCTGTCTTTTTAATGACCTCTTGCTTTCTTCATGGATGATGTTCTTGATGTCATCCCACAATTCCTCTGGTTTGGGTTATTGGTGTTCAATGCATCAAATCAATTCTTTAAATGGTCTTTAGATTATTTTACTGAAAGATAATTCAAATTGAATCATAAATCTACATAATAGCTCTATAAAGTGTTGGAACTGACTACTGATGAAGTACTGGTGATGAAATTTGTAAATACAACACTTATTTTCAGAATGAGGTAAAAATGAATTTTAAGAATTGAATTGTAAGAATTGTTTAACAAATATCTTTTTTCTATCCTTATCAGTATACCTTTATGATGTTGTTTTAAAAGAAATCATAGAAACCAGTTAGAAATACTTCATCCCTATAATAGCATTGTTAGTCCAGCTTAGAATGGATAACAGAAACATTGAAATCATTTGTTAAATTAGAAACTTTAATGACTGAGATGCAAAATATTTGTTCAAATTGTGCATTTAAGTATAATTTAATATGAAGAATCAAGAGTCCATATTTAGCTTTTTGTATAGTTATGGTTATGAGATGCATTTTTTTTTTAGTGTAATAGTTATCCTCTACATTAGTTGTCTATATACACTTTTAATCAATATGCATAGTTTTCTTTTCCCCATGTTTTATTTGATGTGGTTATATTTATTTAAACCTAATATTATGTCTACTGACTTTATAATAATAAAACATATTCATATTTTGTATGTCTTTTTAATTTCATTTTTTAATCATTTATATTTTATGAAACTATTGATATGTTTCTGATTGAAATTTTTAAAAAAGATGAAATAGGGTCTTCACATAAGATTGTTTGAGAAGCACTAATCTAGAAAACTAGCAACAAAAAGACAGCTGCCCCAATAGAAAAACAGACAAAAGTTACAAGAAGGCAAATGTGGTAGTTAAGGTTATGTGTCAGCTTGGCTGGGTCTGGTTTTGAGTGATTAGGCAGCTAGATGAAGTATTCCGCATGATGAAACTGGTAATCAACCCCATGGTGGAGTTACTGGGAGCAGCTGAGTAGCTGCTTTAGGGATGTGGTCTGCTTCTAGTATATAAGGAGAAGCTTTGGGAATGGTCTGCTTTTTGGCATGCTTGGACCCTGCATGTAGCTGAGTTTTTATTCAGCAGCCTGCCATGTTTCCTGGCACTTGGGATTGTTTCTGGACTTGAATTAGTAGCCTACCGTGTTGTTTGGTAATATTGGGACTGTGCCATTTTATTTGTCAACCATGGGCTTGTTAACCTCAGCAGCCAGCAGCTGCCTAAGCGAAAAGACACCAGTGGCCTGGGAGCAAGAGGTAGAGTTGAAGCCCAAGGTCAAAGGTCCAGAGGCCATCAGTTCCTAGAGCTTGACACTTTAAACTTGGACTTCTAGCCTCCAAAACTGTAAGAGAATAAATTCCTGTTTGATAAAGTCATCCATCTGTTGTATTTCTGTTAGAGCAGCATGAGGTATCCAAACAGCAATTTATAGAAGAAACAAAAATATTCTAATATGAATATAGGGAGATGCTCCAGCCTATTAATAAAGAAATACAAATTAAAATGCTAATGAAATATACTTTATATCTATTATATAGGCACAAATAAGAAAGGTAGATCATACTAGTTGATGGCAAGAGTATCAGGAACAAGAATATATTGCTGATGAAAGTGTGGATCAGTATACTAATGCATATTTCAGCTATACTAGCTATTTCCTAGAGAAATAGAGTATTCACACTCTCCATGATCCAGCAACTCTCTTCCTGAGTGGATAGGTGGAAGAAATTGGCAAAATGATTCATAAAGGGGTTAATTTCTTTAGTTTCTTAAAAAAACAAAAACCAAATTCACTGCCATCCAGTTGGATCTTGACCCATAGCAACCCCTCCTTGGATTTCTGAGGTAGTATCCCTACGGAAGTAGATTGCCCAACCTTCCTTCTGAGGAGTGGCTGGTGAGTTTGAACCATCAGCCTTCTGGTTAGCAGTCAAATGCCTTAGGCACTATGCCACCAGAGCTCCCCAAACCAAACTCACTGCTGTTGAGTCGGTCCCGACTCACAGTAAAGACTATCTCTCCTTAGTGCTGCTAAAATACAAACACCACAAGCAGGTGCTTTGAAGAACAGAAATTCATTTTACCACAATCCAGGCATCTAGAAGTGTGAATTCAAGGCATTGGCTACAGAAGAAAGCTCTTTCTTTGTTCATATTGTGGTAAGGCCCTGGTTTCTTTCAGCTTCTGTAGTCTTAGATCTCCTCATTCCTTGGTGATTCTCAGGTGGCATCTATCTTTCGTAGTTTGTACTTGGTTGTGTGTCTCATCTTCTCTTTCTGTAACTCAGAAGTGATTACCTATAGGACAGACCCTCAACTGTTAAGGCCTTATTAACACAGCAAAGAAAACCCATTCCGAAACGGGAATATATCCATAGGTATGTTGTTGTTGTTATGTGCCGTCGAGTCAGACCCGACTCATAGCGACCCCTTCTTGGATTTCCAAGGCAGTATCACTATGGAAGTAGATTGCCCCACCCTTCTTCCAAGGAGTGGCTGGTGGATTTGAACCTCCAGCCTTCTGGTTAGCAGTCAAGTGCCTTAGGCACTATGCTACCAGAGCTCCCATCCATAGTTATAGGGGTTAGAATTCCAATACACATTTTTGAAGTGCACAATTCCCTGTATATCACACACTTCCTATGTACTGTCTCAGATTGCTTTGGCTTCAAGTGTTTCCATGGCCCCTGGACACTGCACTGCACATCAATTCCCCTGACAACCTACCCTATGCAAGATCTGTAGCTACCGCTGAAACAAATGATTTTTTGTGGGCTTGAATCAGTTCAGCCCTTTGAAGGACCCAGGATTTCTGAATCTCCCTCTACTGCAGGCCTGAGAAGGAAGCCCTTTTCTCATTAATTGATCGAGTGGATTGATTGCCTTTTATCCTCAGTGCCTGCTCTCTTTTCCCTTTCCTCACAGGCAACCTTTACCAAATATTTAATATGCATTTATTATCTGTGTTTATGTTCCTGTACAATTTACAGTGTTTTATATATATTAAATTAAATAGCAAATTACAAACCCAGAGACTCTCAAGGCATTTCCCTGAATCTTCCCTTTACTGGACATCCTGAGTTTTTCATTCTTTGCTAAGTTATCTTTTCTACTTAGCTTCTACAACTCTTCTCCAAACTGTGGTCTTAACTAAACAATTTAATCTTTGATAATTTTTAATTCCTTATTTTCCATATTTGTTAACATACTTTGAGTCTTAACTTCTTTCATGTTTATACCAACTTCTATAACTGGGTATTCATTCTGATAAAACTACCATTTTCAAGTATTTTTGATTTATTTACATGTATCAAATAGCTACTTTTCTACAACAAAATGGTAGCACAATTAGGGTATGTAAAACTGGAGATAGGGCTATGTCATAACATTTTGTACTCAGTATAGATGTGGGAACAAAAAGGTGATTGGAAGAGTAATATTTAGTCTTATAATATCATCTGATTGTGTCATATAAATTCAGTAACTTCAAAGCTGCTGCCTCTTCGCACAGAATCATCTATGCTCTGTGATACTCATCAGCTGTTTTTTTTTTTTTTTTCCACTTATATTTTCTCTTTCTTTGGTAGAATATGGCTCAGAGCACACCAGAGAGGATTACAAGCCTTTGAGGTTCATGTCTACCCAAAGATTTTGAGTCTGTGATTTCTACGGATCACTGAATAACCATTGGAATAAAGTTAGGCTACAAGAAAATACAATTCAGAATAACATAACAGATAAAGAAAGTTCTTTCATGCTGGACTGACTATTCTGTAAGTCATCAGAGACTGTAGCAAATCATTTTTTGGGAAAAAAGTAAAGAGAAGAAAGACAAGAGAATTGTATTGTTCAGTTTTCAATAAAAAGTATTGTTCACTGTTTCAGCATTTATTTAACAAAATTAGTGCAGGAACTCACATCTGGACAAATTAGAAAATGCTTTAGCCACCTCTCCTTTTTCTTAAAAAAATTTTTTCTTCCTTTCTTTTCTTTGTTTTAATGTTTTTTTTTTTTTTTTCATCAAGTGAGTCCAGGAAGTAAAACTGTGAATTTATTTGGGGAAGCATCTTTATATCTAATTAAAAAGTTATCAATGCTCTGTGCTAGGATGTGCCATTACAGAAAAGTCACTTGCAATGAGATTATGTAACATTTATCTACATATTCTCTGAATAGAAGTGAATTCCTTTCTCCCATAATTTGTTTCTCTGAAACTCTCCTTTCCTTTCTTTTTCTTTTTTTTTTCTTTTTCCTCAAATAGTGAGGATCTTCTTCCTAAATGGACTCTGAAAACATGTCAATGTGAAAGAAACAGTCCATGTCCTGGTGATGGAAGGTCTGTTCTTATCCCAGCCTATTGGGAAATACCCTCTGACCTGTCACTCTTCTCTGTAAAACTGAGACTAATTTAAAGATAAATTGTCCAGAGCTACTTTGAAACAGAAGCAAAGATAAAGTTAATGGGAATGTGATTTGATTTATAAAAATCTGTATTTATGAACAACTTTTCAGTAGCACATTTATAACATCAAATGAGGAACATCTGTAGTAAAGGAGACAACAAATTCCTTGACCTTTCATTATGAAAAGATACCAAATTTTGAGGAAAGACAAGATATATAGGCAATTACTCAATATCCACATGGCTGACAAGTTCAACTATATCTGATTAGAAAGAAAGAATTAAGTTTTGTGAGCTATAAGCATGCTGGTTTTTCTTTCTTTCTTTTTCTTTTTTTTTTTTTAATATCAAGCTTGACTAGGGGGAATAGAATAGTGATTGCTACATTGAGAAGCAAAGACAGATTTTTGTTACTAGTAACTTCATACATTTTTTAAAAGCTGTGATCGTAAGATTTACATTTGACTATTTGATGACACTAGCTCCCAAGTAAAGACATTCACTGTTCACTAAACATACTTGTGCTCTCTCATATTTTTCAGCCCCCATGCAGTTACTTGTGATATTCTAGCCAGCAGGTCAGGGTAGAAGTAACTTTGGCACTTGTGGACTAAGATATTTAAGTTCTCTACTCTATATTTCTCTGCTATGATGAATCACAAAATGGACTCTCTATTCACCTCTTATTGTTGTTATGTGCCATTGAGTCGGACACGACTCACAGCGACCCCTCCTTGAGTTTCTGAGGTAGCATCACTACGGAAGTAGATTAACCTTCCTGCCTTCTGAGGAGTGGCTGGTGGGTTTGAACCACCAGCCTTCTGGTTAGCAGTCAAGTGCCTTAGGCACTAAGCTACCAGAGCTCCTTCTATTCATCTAGGTCCCAAAATAAGGATATGAAACAGAACCCTTTACTGACCTGCAAGGCCATGTAGCATGAATCAGAAATAATCTTCTGAGCTCTGGAGGCATAATGCCTAAGGCATTTGACCACTAACCAGAAGGCTGGTGGTTCAAACCCAGCAGCCACTCCTCGGAAGGAAGGTTGGGCAACCTACTTCAGTAGTGATACCGCTTCAGAAACCCAAGGAGAGGTCGCTGAGAGTTGGATCCGACTCGATGGTAGTGAGTTTGGTTTTTATATTAAGTCACTTAATTTTTGGTTTCACTTATTGCTGTGACAGAACCTGATGGATCCTGATTAATATGACTCCATAAACAGTGCTGGGAGTCCCTGGATGGTGCACACTCAGCTGTTAACTGAAAGTGTGGAGGTTTAGTCCCTCCAGAAGTACATCAGAAAAAAGGCCTGAGGATCTACTTCTGAAAAACCCTGTGGAACACAGTTCTACTCTGTCCCACATGGGTTTGCTTTATGAGTTGGTTGACTCGATGGTAACTGGTTTTTATAAATGTTGCTACTTTAATCTTCACACTAATTTTATTGCTGTTCTATTATCTTTTCAGGCATTTTACTTTTTTAAAACAGAAACATTTGAGGGAAATAAAAAGCAGAAGACAAACTATTACACTTCTTAACTTTTCATAAAGCTTTATTTTAAAATGTTGATGTAGTTCCAGGAGTTAGTTAATAGAATCAGACACATGTAAAACCATGAACACTTCTACGAGGGTATTATTTTTTACTAGCAATTTCATCAATTGAATATTTTATTTCTTTAGGTAGAAGCATCTCTCAATCAAATCAATCCATATGCTCCTCCAGGGTTGATATTAAATTTACAAGAGATACAGGCAATTTTTAGAAAAAGATTTGACTTCTTTCATAAACAGCCATTAGATTGTTACCTTCAAGTCAAGTGAGAGATTATATGAACCAAAAACTAAGCCTATTGTTGTCATATTGGTTCCTTCTCATGACAACCCCATGTGCTACAGAGCAAAACTGCTCTATAGGATGTCCTTGACTGTAATTCTTATGGAAGCAGATTGCCAGGATTTTCTTTCACACCACCACTGGATGGATTCTAAATGCCACTTTTTAGGTTAGCAGCTGATCACAAACATATTACTCTGATGTGAGTTATTATTCTGACCCTGATAGAGCCTGGAATTTAGGAAATGATTTTTAGCATGAAATTTAAGATAAGAGGCAAAAACTTAATGTAATAATTCTAAATATGGATACCATGCATATGCAGTTGATAATGTTAGATTGCAAATTGTGCAAGCAATTAGTTACCAAATATCTATTGAAATTCTCAAAGATTTTTATTTTTTGGATTCATCATCATGAAATTCTTGGCAGAGTTTATGTGCAAATTTTAATTCCATAACAACCGTGTAAGGGATCTACCATCATTATACTTGTGTTCAAATGAAGCACTTGAAGCTTTGAAAAATGTAATAACTTACCCAAGCCCACACTACTAGTCAGTGATGTAGACAGGCTACAAACTCAGGATATCCTGTTCCAGACCCCTATATTCTCATCATTACATTTTACTAAATAAATTACTACTTGTCAGGCATGTTGGTAAGCACATTATGGATAATATTTCAATTGTGTTACTGTACTTATGAAGTATGTATTAATGTCCTGAGTTTTACAAGTAAGAAGAATGAGGAATAGAAATGTTAAGGAACTGGACCAAAATCACACAGCAAGCAAGCATATTGCTAGTAGTTGACTCTAATTCATGCTCAAGGAGAAGTAACTTTGATTTTCAAATAGTGGAGTAGACAAAAAGCTATGAGTTCAAGTATATACTCATGATAGAGGATAAGGGCCTCTGCAAATGATAAATGTGGCAATGTGTTGGTAGTTCTCTAAGATAAGACAATGCAATCTCCTTCAGTCTTTTATTGGGTTATCAGATTTAGGGAAAAAACAACAATAGGACTTACAATTAAATTTGACTTTCAGATAAACAATGGATCTTTTTTCTACTGTAAGGATGTCTTATGTAATATTTGGAAAATACTTACACAAATAATTTAACTGTTTAATGAAATTCAAATGTAACTGACCCTCCTGCATTTTATTTCCCAACCCTATTTTCTAGATATTTCTCCACTTGTTATTTTACTTATGAGCATTTACCACATTTAAGGCTCATCCCCCACCCCACCTTTATATGTTTTTAATAGAGGTATTATAAAAATCTGAAGTCAATTGTTGCTACTTAATTACCTAGAATCAAGAAAGGAGACCACTTTTAGATTTTTTTTTTTTTTCAGTGTATGGGATACATAACATGGGCATTCATATAAATTGTTTTTTGCATCATTCTCTAGTGACAATGAATAAACTCTTCCTTCTGCTTTTGAAATGTAGACACATGCTTGTAAAGCAAAAACGACATATGTATTTGTATTTCACACACATGAACTTGAAAGATAATATTTACCTCCTTGAAGTCATGTTCCTAATAGAAATAGATACTATTGGATCAAGCTTTTGATAGTCTGAATGTTATTTTGTGAGCATCACTCAGAATTCTGTTCCTAAATCAGGTTCTGAGAACATGTCTTAGCCTGAATATAAATTTACTGTGTAAATCTTAACAGCTGCCACCTTTGTATGTTCTTTCATCCACTCCTAACAAATCAAAGTCATTTGAATATGAATATACATCAAAACAAAGATTTATGTAAAACTTTTTAAATTATCATTGTAGAGGCATTTTTCTTCGTTTGAGAACCTATCTCTTCTGTATTTATGATTCCTGCTTTTATTGGGTTGGGGTTGTGGTGAGTAGTAACCGCTGTGTCACAAGCAAGCAAAGGCCAATATGTTAAAGGAAATTTGAGTAAGAGTGTAGACTTGTAGAGTTTGTTTAAAGTAAAAAAATAAATAAAATCCAAGATGTGACCTATCCACCTCTTTGTTAATTATTGCAATCAGCTGACTGACCTGTGACAACAGTGACTAACATCCAATATTCATTTGTTCTGTCTCACTTTCTTCTTTGAAGTTCCTTGTTAATGTGTGCAAAGTAACTTGTAATGTTTTTCATACTCAGTGGAATGATTAAACTTACTGCTTTCACTGACTCAAAATTTGCACAACAGTTCACATTATGCTGTGTAAATGTGGATTTTGTACTAATGTAGTTGTTATTATTGTGGCAGGTGCTCTTGAGTTGGCTCCTACTCATAGTAACTTTATGTAGAACAGAACAAAACACTGTGCAGTCTTGTACCATATTCACAATCCTTATATGCTTGAGCCCATCAGTGCAGCCACTGTGTCAATTCATCTTGTAGAAAATTTTCCCTTCTTCACTGGCCCTCTACTTTACCAAGCATAGCTTTCTCCAGAGAACGGTTCCTTCAGAAAACATGACCGAAGTGGGTGAGATGGAGTCTGGCCATACTTGCTTCCAAGGAGCATTCTGGCTCACTTTTTCCAGGACAGATTTGTTTGTTCTTGTGGCAGTCCATAGTAGCTTCAATATGTGACATTAATATCACAATCCAAAGACATCAATTCTTCTTTGGTCTTCCTTGTTCATTGTCCAGCTTTCACATGCATATGAAACATTTGAAATACCAAAGCTTGGGTCAAGCTCATCTTACTCTTCAAAGTGACATCTTTGCTTCTTAACACTTAAAAGAGCTCTTTTGTAGCAGATTTTCCCAATCCAATAGGATAGCTGATTTCCTGACTGCTGCTTTCATGGGTGTTGACTGTGGATCCAAGTAAAATGAAATCCTAAGAACATCAATTTTTCCTCTGTTTATCATGATGTTGCTTTTTGGTCCAGTTGTGAGGATTTTCATTTTCTTTATGTTGAGGTGTAATCCATTCAAAGACTGTAGTCTTATCTTTAGCAATAAGTGCTTCAAGTCATCTTCATTTTCAGCAAGCAAGATTGTGTCATCTGCATATCTCAGGTTGTTAACAGTTCTTCCTCCAATCCTGATGCTGTACTCTTCTTCATATAGTGCAGCTTCTTTGATTATTTGCTCAGCATACAGATTGAATTAGCAAAAAGATACAACCATGATGTACACCCTTTTGATTTCAAACCATGCAGTATCCGCTTGTTCTGTTCAAATGACAGACTCTTGGTCTATGTACAGGTTCCTTATGAGCAAAATTGAGTGTTATGGAATTGCTATTATTCACAATGTTATCCATATTTTTTTTATGATCCACACAGTCAAATGCCTTTGTACAGTCAATAAAACACTGGTAGACATCTTTCTGATTTTCTTTGCTTTCAGATAAGAGCCATCTGACGTCAGCAGTGAAATCCCTAATTTCATGTTTTTTGAATCTAGCTTGCATTTCTGGAAGTTCCCTATCAATATGCTGCTGCAATTGATTTTAAATTATTATCAGCAAAATTTTATTTCCTGTGTGATATTAATGATATTATTTGATAATTTCCACATTTTTTTGGATGACCTTTTTTTGGAATGGGCATAAATATGGATTTCTTCCAGTCAGTTGACCAGTAGATGTCTGCCAAATTTCTTGGCATAAATGAGTAAGCACCTCTAGTGCTGCATTCATTTGTTGAAACAACAGAGGGGGTATTCAGTCAATTCCTGGAGGCTTGTTTTTCACCAGGTCCTTCAGTGCAGCCTCAACTTCTTCCTTCATTACCATTGGTTCTTGATCATATGCTACCTCCTGAAATAGTTGGACATTGACCAACTGTTTTTGATACAGTGACTCTGTGGCTTCCTTCTTTTGGTGCTTCCTGCATTGTTTAATATTTTGTGCATAGAATCCTTCAATATTGCAACTTGACACTTGATTTTTTTTCTTTGGTTCTTTCAGCTTGAGAAATGTTCTTCTCTTTTGGTTTTCTATGTCCAGGTCTTTGCACATCTCATTATAATATTTTGCTTTGTCATCTAGAGCTGCCCTTTGAAATCTTCTGTTCAGTTCTTTTATTTCAGCATTTCTTTCATTGACTTTAGCTACTCTCCATTCAAGAGGAAGTTTCAGAGTCTCTTCTGACATCCATTTTGGTCTTTTCTTCCTTTCCTGTCTTTTTAATGACCATTTGCTTTCTTCACGTATGATGTTCTTGATGTCATCTCACAATTCATCTGGTCTTTGGTCATTGGTATTCAATATGTCAAATCTACTCTTCAGATGGTCTCTAAATTCAGGTGGAATATAATTAAGGTCATACTTTGGCTGTGGTGGACTTTTAATTTTTTCAAGTTCAACTTGAACTTGTATCTGAGCAATTGATGGTCTGTTCCATAGTCACCTCATGGCCTTGTTTTGATTGATGAAAGTGAGCTCTTTCCACAGATGTAGTTGATCCAATTTCTGTGTATTCCATCTGGTGAGGTCCACATTTATAGTTGCAGTTCATATTGTTGAAAAAAAGTATTTGCAAGGAATAAGTCCTTGGTCTTACAAAATTCTATCATCTCCAGTGTCATTTCTATCCATATTTTCCAACTACTGATGAATCTTGTTTTGAACTTTCTCATTCCAATCACCAAAAATTATCAATACATCTTGATTGCATGTCTGGTTAATTTTAGGCTGCAGAACTTGGTAAAAACCTTTGATTTCTTCATCTTTGGTTGGTAAAGTTGAATAATAGTAGTATTGACTGTTCTTCCTTGTAGGTGTATAGATATTATCTAGCACTGACAGCACTGTACTTCAAGATAGCTCTTGAGATGTTCTTTTTGACCATGAATGCAACGCCATTCTTCTTTAATTTGTCACTCTAAGCATAGTAGACCATATGATTATCTGATTCAAAATGGCCAATACCAGTCCAGTTCAGGTCATCAATGCCTAGAATATCAGTCTTTATCCATTCCATTTTAGTTTTTGACAACTTCCAATTTTCCTAGACTCATACTTCATATGTTCCATGTTCTGATCATTAATGAATGTTTGCAGCTGTTTCTTCCCATTTTGAGTTGTGCCCCCATCAGCAAATGGAGGTTCTGAAAGCTTTACTCTATCCATGTCAATAAGGTTGACTCCCCAGTCATAGTTTGAGTGTCTTCCAAACTGAGGGGCTCATCTTTTGGCACTATATGAGACAATGTTTCAGGGCTAGTCATAAAATTTTCCAGTAATATATCAGACAATATTTCACTGATATTCATAAGGTTTTCACTGGCCATTTTTTTTTGGTCCTGTCCTTCTTCCCAGTCTGTCTTAGTCTGGAAGCTCTGCTGAAATCCATCCACCATGATGACCCTGCTGGTATTTGAAACACTGGTGCCATAGCCTCCAGTCTCACTGCAACATCCAAGGTACATCACAGTACAACAAACTGACAGGCAAGTGATGGAATTATATTAGTAGCCAGAATAAAGGGAAAAGTTTTTCATTGCAGAAGTAAGAAAGAGAAAGGGTATAGTAATACTGTTTAATCTCAATGAATCATATCTTACTCCTTCCCTCATCTTTATTTAAGCAGTCTTGGGATGGTAGAGAATAATGGTGGAGTTCTTTCCTATCTATGTAGCATTAAAAATTCTTAAATTTTAAATCTAGTGATACTCATCTCTGTTCTTTTATCTGGACTTTTCTTGATGGCCTATGAAATGGACTGAACTCAACTTGGAAGGAGGAAATGTGATTATTTGCCTAAGAAGTACATATGAAAATAATTATTTTCTCATATTGTACAGTATAAAATATATCTATTAAATAGACTTCTATTTAACTTGAACATTAAAATGTTATAATTTAGTTATACATTGTGTGTAGAT
>NW_006922017.1:1387390-1412639 GCF_000298275.1 Orycteropus afer afer
TCACCAGAAGGCTGGCGGTTCAAACCCTCCAGCCACTCCTCGGAAGGAAGGTTGGGCAATCCTACTTCCGTAGTGATACTGCCTCGGAAACCCAAGGACGGGTCGTTATGAGTTGGGTCTGACTCAAGGGCAAATAACAACACAAAAACGTACCACCAGAGTATACTCTTTCTTCTTTCTTTCTTCCTACCTTTGCTGTCACTCTCACTCTCGCTCTCGCTCAAGTTTAGTGATGGTGTCTGGCCTGTTTAATTCAGAGAAAGAAGTCCCAGAACAGTATTGTGAGAAATTCCCCTGAAAAAAGAAAAAATAAAAAAAAATAAAAAGGAGAGATTCCCATTAGATACAATGTTTAGTAACCTTAAGGAGAAAGGAATATCCTAGATGCTTTTCACTAATTCCAGGAAGAAAGCTCTGGAAAAATGTTAAAATGCATGGCTATGTATCTATGGAGTCCTCGGGTGATGGAATTGATTTACATGCTTGGCTACTAACCAAAATGTTTTTGATCCAAGTCAACCCAAAGGCATCTCAGAAAAAAAGCCTGGCTATCTACTTCTGAAAGATCAGCCATTGAAAATTCCATGGAGCACAGCCCTTATCTGACACATATGGAGTTGCCATGAGATAGAATTGATTCAATGACTATTGGTATACTTCAGGGCAATGGGTTTCTCATATATATGAACTTTCTGGCCTGAGTTTATAATCCTACCAAAAATAATTGGTATTATTATTATAGAGATGCACCCTGTTATTTTCAAGTTGATCCTGATCTTGAATTGTAGCCTGTTACTTCCCTAATAAATCACATAACCTTAAATATGATTTGTGAGTTTTGTGTGGCCATTACAATGAGTTATCATACACAACAGAGAAGTAGAGAGTGCCATATGCTACACAGCTGGTGTCAGAAATGGTGAAAAAGTTGGAGAGTGGAGATATGTCTGACCTTCTCCTGATAGGAATCAGCTTTGTGCTTATCTTGACTCTCATTCCTCCTCAAGAATCTAGTTAGGTTCTGATGCTAATTGATTACATATAGCTATATATCCATATCATCTGTATCTTTTAAGTAGCACTTGGCTGCTAACCTAAAGGTCAGTAGTTTAAACCCACCAGCTGCTCCGTGGAAGGAAGATGGGGCAATGTACTTCTGTAAAGATATCTTTTCCCATAGTCAGTATAAGTTTGCATAAACCTTTGAAATGCTGAAAGAATTCTTAGCCTTAGAAAAGGGGTACAAGAAATCATCCTCATTATTAGTTACAAGAGTGCCCTTCCTGATTCTGTGACCCAGTTACTGGGCTTCATCGTGTCATACCAGAGAATGGCAGAATTCAGGAAATTCACTTCCAGATGCTTGGACTCAGAGTAATCTTTTCAAGTCAGAGTACATTGGTACCTGGGGGAACATCACACGAAATCATGTGCACTGGATAGCTTTTATGGAGCTCATTATCAAATGGGAACATTAGGCAGGAATCTGGCAGAAAAAATGTAATCAGGATTTATAATTAAGTGAGAACAGAATTTATAAACTTGATTATAATTGTAGGGTTTCTAGGCCCTTTTCCAAATATCGACCACATGCACTACAAATATAAAATAAGACTTTGTACACCAAGAATTCTTTGTTATGATTTTAGTAGCAATTCGGGAAACTTTGACAGGTTTAATCTCAAACTGAAAAGAAATCACAATCATTCTTAAGCAAGTTCAGTATACTTCTGAAAGACCCAGACTAGGGATGTATTTAAAATAATTGGCATAACTCAAAATAGCTCCTCAAACTAAAATTCGCTTCATTCCCTGAGAATGTAAGCCCTACTGACATAGATGTTAAAGCATTTGGCTGATAACCAAGATTGTTAGTTAAGTTATCTTTGAGAATGTTGTTGTTGCCGTTATGTGCCGTTGCGACTGCCCCCACTCATAGTGACCCCTCTTTGGGTTTCCGAGGCAGTATCACTACAGAAGTAGATTGCCCAACCTTCCTTCCAAGGAATGGCTGTTAGTATTAGTATTGCTCTTTTTAGAGGTAAAAGGCTTTTGAAAAATAAAGTCCTAGAATAAAAGTTTGCATATTTTACAGGTGTCTCTTATCTTGTTAAAGAGCTCTTGTGGCGCAGTGCCTAAGACATTTGACCACTAACCAGAAGGTTGGCTGTTTAAACCCACCAGGAGTGGAAGGAAGATGGGCAATCTACTTCCTTAAAGATTTATCTCCTTGGAAAACTGATGGGGCTCTCTATAAGTCAGGATCGACTCAATGTCAGTGGGTTTGGTTTTGTATTTAGGTTTCTTATCTTAGTAGAAATAAAGGCAGCTACTTCTCCCTTTTACATTTGTTTTATTGCTGATCCTCATAAAAATCAAAAACCAAACTCACTGCCATTGAGTGGATTCTGACTGATAGTGACCCCCTTTGGGTTTCTGAGGTAGTAAATCTTTATAGAAGTAGATTGCCCAGTCTTCCTTCTGTGGAGTGCCTGGTGGGTTTGAACTGCTAACCGTCAGCTTAGTAGTCAAATGCCTTAGGCACTATGCCGCCAGAGACAATAATGTGGTTTTCAGTAACTGGCAAGCAGGGAGCCTGAGTCTGTGGGCATTATGGCTGCTGAGAACAACAGAGAAGCATTGTGGTGACTAGTTACAGCAGCAGGGATTTGGGATTAGGATAACTCGTTGTTTAATTCTAATAGCATGTAATATATAGCATCTACTCTCACCATAAAAGGAGAGTATAATGGTTCAGAGTTGGATCTAAGACTAATCTGAATATAAAACCTGGCTGTGTTACTACCAGCTGGGAGAACACGAGTGTTACTAAACCTAAAATTTAGTTTACTCATATCGAAAATGGGGCTCATGAAGCCACATTTTATGGTTTCTGTGAGGTTGAAATTTAATATAGGTCAAATATGCCTGATACATGGTGGATACTCTATTAATGGTACTTATTTTAATTTTTATCATTTCACTGAAACACTCTTAGCTTCTGTCAGCCAGCTATTTATTTGTGCATTCTTTTAAAGGATGTTATATCTTTTTAACTACATGTTGTATATTTGTTAAGGTACACAAATAGGAACTTGTATTTTAAAGAAGAGACAGAACAATAAACACAGACATTAATGTTGCCCATATTTTTAGGTCAGTTGTAGATAACACCTTTTAATCTTAGGGACTCTGATTTTGATTGTAAATAAAAATGAGTTAATGATCACCTCAAACTCTTTGATGTCAAGAATGTTAAAATATGTTTATTGAGGCAGATGGCATGAACTCCTGACAAGGTAAAACAGGAGAAGAAAGTACATTACTGAGGACCAAAGGAGTGATTCAGAAAGAGAGCTGTATGGCCAAAGGCAGGTTCCTGGCTGGCAGAACCTGGAGACCCTCACCAACAGCCCAGTGGAATGTTCATCCACTTAGATCTCTGCTGGAAAATATGGATAAGCAAATAAAAATCAACCATCAGGAAGCTCTCACAGAGAAGCTATTACCCACAACATTGAACTACTAGGACATTCTTTGCACAGAAAATGAAAATCTAAGTACACTTAATGGAAAATTAAAGATATACTTAGCTTTTTCCAAAAAAGAATGTGGGTCGATTCATGCATTTATGAAGATATTTTAAAGCCTCTCTTGGAAATTTGATACTGCAAAAAGGACAAGGAGGCCACATCTCCTGACCTCCTCTAAAGAGGAAGACAGGATCACCATCAGTAGCCAAGGCCTATTACTGCAAGACCAGACATGTTGCCTCTCTCCAGCCCTTTTCTCTCCTGGGTTCGATAATTCACTGCAGTGGCCACACAGAACTCACAGATTAAGGGGTTTATTAGGGAAGCACCAGGCTACAATTAAAGTTCAGGAAAAATTCTCAGTCTCTCTTCCAGCCCACAGTCTCTCTCCTAACAGTCTCTCACAGTCTCTCTCCCAAAAGTGAGGGTCCCTTGGTGTCTCACTCAGCAATGCATGTCTCTTGCTTCTCTTTCCCAGCAGCACATGTCTCTTCAGGAGCACGTGTCTCTTTCAGCAGCACATCTTCCCCAACCAGCAGTCATAGAGAGACTTCTTCTGCCTCTAGGAGGCCTCCTTTTGAGCCCGGCAGAGTGGCCAAACTAACCAATCATAATATCGGAATTCTAAGCACTTGAGAGAGAGCAGAAATCTCCCAGAACACTGTTTTGTGTTGCGCCCAACAGAAATACCCTAGGTGGATAACATTTACAATCAGGAGCTCCTCAGTTGCTCATAGCAAATTCCACCACAGAGTTTACAAAGATTTATGGCTAGAAAAGCCACATTAAGTAATTTACTACTCTGCAGATACTAAAATAGAATAGTTATTGAGAGAGAGCACTGGCTTCTCCTACTGCAGTTGGTTGTTGTTGTTGTTAGGTGCCCTCAAGTTGACTGACTCATAGTGATGCTATCCACAAAAGAACGACATACAAAAGTCTGTGCCATCCTCACAATCCTTGCTATGCTTGAGCCCATTATTGCAGCCACTGTGTCAATCTATCTTGTTAAGGGTTTTCCCCTTTTTTGCTGACCCTCTCTACTTTACCAAACATGATATTCTTCTCCAAAGACTGGTCCCTTTTGACAACATGACCAAAGTGTGTGAGATGAAGTCTGGCCATTCTCACTTCTAAGGAGCATTCAGACTGTACTTCGTCCAGGACAGATTTGTTTGTTCTTCTGGCAGTCCACAGGATTTTCAGTATTATTCACCAACACCACAATTCAAAGGCATCAACTTGTCTTCGGTCTTCCTTATTCATTGTCAGCTTTCATATGCATATGGGGCAACTGAAAATACCATAATTTGGGTAAAGGGTCCTTAACACTATAAAAAGGTCTTTTGCAGCAGATTTGCCCAGTACAATATGATGTCTTATATCTTTCTTTCTTTTTAAATTTTATTGTGATTTGGGTGAAAGTTTACAGAGCAATTTTCATCTTCCATACAGCACGCATACACTTTGTCTCATGACATTGACTGTAATCTTCTGTAGTGCAACAGCTTTCCTCTCACTTCCTCCCCATAGATTCCTCCTCCCTGTGTCCTTCCCTCTCATGCACTCCTGCCCCTCAAGCTATCTCCCTGTGCACACACAGCCCTTCTATTCTCCTATGATTGATCTCTTTAAGGAGTGTGTCTACCTAATGTTAATGTTCAGCTCACATGCCTGTCTTTTGTTTGGTTGGAAGCCACAGGAGTGGATTCAATTCCAGACTTGAAGTGCAGCTAGGGGCCATAGTCTCAGGGGTTTGACCAGGCTCTATCACACCAGCAAATCTGGTCCCACTTTTTTTTTTTTTCATGACTGAGTTTTGTTTCACATTGTTCTCCCACTCTCTTCAGGAACTCCTACAGAGATCTTCCTCTGAGTGGTTGACAGTGGTAGCCAAGCACCATCTAGTTTTTCTGGTCTCATAGTCATATAGACTGAGGATCACATGGTGTCCCAGTTGTTTGTACTAATTGTTTCCATGTATCTTTGGTTTTCTTCATTCTTCTTTGCTCTGGATGAGGAGAGACTCATCATTGCATCTAGATGGCTGTGTGAAAACTTTTAGGATGCCAGTTGCTACTTGCCAAAGTAGGATGTGGAACAACATTTTTGTGTAGTATGTTATTACAGTTGAGCTTGGTGTCCCCTGTGTGATGTCTGATTTCTTAGACTGCTACTTCCATGAGTGTTGATTGTGGATCCAAGTAAAATGAAACCCTGACAACTTCAAACTTTTTTGCATGTATTGTGATGTTGCTTATTGGTCCAGTGGTGAGGATTTTCATTTTGTTTAAGTTGAGGTGTAATCCATACTGAAGACTGTAGTCTTTGGTCTTCATCAGTTTGTGCTTAAGGTGATCTTTGCTTTTAGCAAGCAAGGTCGTGTCAACTGCATATCACAGGTTGTTAATGAGTCTTCCTCTAATCCTGATGCTGTGTTCTTCTTCATATAGTCCAGCTTCTCAGATTATTTGCTCAGCACACAGATTGAATAAGTATGGTGAAAGAATACAATGCTGATGCACACCCTTCTTGATTTTAAATCATGCAGTATTCCCTTGTTCTGATCGAACAATAGCATCTTGTTCTATGTACAGGTTCCTCATGAACACAATTGAATGTTCTGGAATTCCCATTTCTTTTCAATGTTATCCATAACTTTTTATGATCCACACAGTTGAATGCCTTCAATAGTCAATGTTGTTGTTGTTGTTATTTGCCATCAAGTCGGCCCCGACTCCTAGCAACCCCTCCTTGGGTTTCCGAGGCAGTTATCACTACGGAAGTAGGATTGCCCAACCTTCCTTCTGAGGAGTGGCTGGTGGGTTTGAACCGCCAGCCTCCTGGTTAGCAGTCAAGTGCCTTAGGCACTATGCTACCAGAGCTCCTCGATAGTCAATAAGACACAGGTAAACATCTTTCTGGTGTTCTCTGCTTTCAGCCAAGACCCATCTGACATCAGCAACGATATCCTTCATTCCACATTCTCTTTTGCATCCAGCTTGCATTTTTAGAAGTTCCCTGTCAATATATTACTACAACCATTTTACTTGCTTGTGATATTAATGATATTGTTTGATAATTACCCCCATTCTGTTGGATCATCTTTTTTTGAAATGGCCACAAATTTTTGTTCTCTTTCTGTCAGTTGGGCAGGTAGCTGTCTTCCAAATATCTTGGGATAAATGAGTAATTGCTTCTAGTACTGCATCCATTTGTTGAAACATCTCAATGAGTATTCCATCAATATCTGGAGCCTTGTGTTTTGCCAATTACTTCAATGCAGCTTGGACTTCTTCCTCTAATACTATTGGTTCTTGATTCTATATTACCTCCTGAAATAATTGAATATCAACCCATTCTTTTTGTTACAGTGATTCTGTGTATTCCTTCCATCATCTTCCCATCTTCCAATGCTTCCTTCACTGTTCAAAAATTTTCCCATAAAGTCTTTCAGTATTGCAACTTGAAGCTTGAATTTTTTCTTCAGTTCTTTCAGCTTGAGAAATACAGAGTGTGTTCTTCCATTTTGTTTTTCTAATTCTAGCTCTTTGCATATTTCATTATAATAAGTTGCTTCTTGAGCCACCCATCGAAATCTTCTGTTCAGCAATTTTAATAAATCATTTCTTCCATTTGCTTTAGTTATTCTCCTTTCAAGAGCAAATTTCAGTCTCTTCTGACATCCATTTTGGTCTTTTCTTCCTTTCCTGTCTTTTAAATACCTTTTGCTTTCTTCATGTGTGATGTTCTTGATCTCATGTTACAACTTGTTCGGTCTTTTGTCACTAATATTCAGTGCTTCAAATCTATTCTTCAAATGGTCTCTAAATTGATATATAGGATATAGTGAAGGCCTAGTAACCATAATGGGCATCCCTGGTGGCCTACAAGAGCTGTGATCACATCAAGGAGACACTGTGGGTTTTCCTGTCTGTCACACTTTACTAATACTATTCTTTTTAACAAACATAAAATTTCATTACCTATGTATTTATTGTTTTGTTTTTTTAGTTTGGCAATCAGGAATTTAATGTTGAATTACATTTATCGTGTTGACTTGTATTTGTTATTTTTCCTTCCTATACCTACCACCACCTTGGAAACCCAAGGAGGGGTTGCTATGAGTCAGGTCTGACTTGACAGCACATAACAACAACAACAACATACCTACCAGGTTATAATGATCTCTTTCTATTTTAATTGTCATGCATACATGCACATTATATACATTTTAAAATATTTTAAGTTGGGCAAATTAATGTAAGTGAGGAAGGCAGGAATCTTGATGTGTATCTGAGTCTGTGATATTCTGTCTAGGGAGATCTTTCAGGCAACCTTTATGTGTTATTTGATATTGTATCCCAGCACCTAGTGCAGGCACAGACATATGACAAAAGTTCGATATATGTAATAGCAATGATGAAAATACATTTTAATGTACTGGAGTAAGCAACTAATATGTAGATAATAATAATTAAAATTCACTGAATGCTTACTATGTGTTGAACACTGTATAAACTAATATATATATATATATATATATATACATATATATATTTCATTCAATCCTGAGCAAAGCCCTATGAGGTAGATAGTATTTGTAATCAAACTTTAATGATTAGCGTCTGAGGCACAGAGCAGTTAGTTAACCTGCCTAAAGAAACATAGCTAGGAAATGCTGGAAGATTGTTTTTGTGTTATTTATTATTTTAATTAATTAATTAACATTTATTTTTGCAGTGTTCCCTCCCCTCCTGTCTTACCCCTGGTAATCAAAAAAGAAAGTTTCCTTCCATGTGCTATAAGATTGGAACTCATTCAGACATATTGGAGATCCCTGGACTTAACTGGACCAAACCCTGCCTTCCTGAACTTGAGAAGGGATTGTGATAGTGAATCTATGGAAGCAAAGGAAGGATCTATTCACATTGCTTCACCATCTGTGAGGTAAAACTAGGTAAGAATTCAAATATAAAAAGTTTATTTAAAAAAATTATTACATATTTTTATTTCATAAAACAGGGTTAAGCTTACTACTCTTAAGTGTTAAATATTTTTTCACATAGGACAAAATGCACTCTAATTATTTTACATTCAATTATTATCTAGGCTAGTTATTCCTTAAAATTATTTTTAATTTTAGTCTGGCCTGAAATTTGCATCTTCATGTTAACATTATTTTTCCTGTACACACACATACACTCATATGTATGCAAAAGAGCTGTGGTGGCACAGCAGTTAAGCATGGCTGCTAAACAATAGGTCAGTGGTTTGAGCCCACTAGACCCTTCACAGGAGAGTTGTTATTCAGCACCCTGCCATGTTGTCTGCTGATCTAGGGACTCTTAACAGACTTGAATCAACAGCCTGCTGTGTGGGTTGGTAATATCAGGACTATGCCTTTTTACTTGCTGACCTTGGGTTTGTCAGCCTCAGCAGCTAGCAGCTGCCTGGGTGAAGAGATGTCTCTAGCTTCAGTGGGCCCAGAGCAAGAGGCAGAGCTGAAGTCCAAGGTCAAAGAGTTTTCACCCAGCTGCTTGAGCCTGGCAATGGGAACTCAGACTTCTAGCCTCCAAAACTGTAAAAGGATAAATTCTTGTTTGTTAAAGCCATCCGTTTGTGATATTTCTGTTACAGCAACATTAGAAGAAACCAAAACAATATGTTTTTGACCTGGAGAACAACAAGTCTGTATTACTATACATCACAGTTTTTTTTATACATCCCTATGAAGAGTGCTATGTCTCTAGCTTTAAAGCAGACTATTGCCTGCTTGGGAAAAGAGGTTCATCAATTACTCTTTGTCATCAATCATTGCCATATGTATCTAGAAAGAATTTCTCCCTTTCTAAAGTCTTCTCTAGCTAATAACCCATTTTTCTGCTTTCCTTCACAGGAAAACATTAGGAAATAGCCGTCTAGGTTCTCTGACTTTACTTCCTCACCTCACATTGCCCCCCACCCCCTCCAATTGGTTTTTCACCCTGTCTTCTCAGCAACCTCTCACATAGTCAACTATTTTCTCCTTCTCGGATTCTGGGACATCTGCATTCTCTGGGTATTAATATGCCATTTCATCTTAATTGCCTTTTATCTAAATGGGTCATCTTTCCTTAGGTGACTGCAGGACTTTGTCCTACAGCACCTCTTTCTCTTTTCCTTTTCTGTTTGTGCTCATTCTCACTCTAGTAGGGCTTATGATTCCTGCAGCTATAGATGATGTCTGTATCCTCAAAATCAGGATCTTCAGTCCTCACCTCTATCACATCCAGAGTTAAATAGATTGTTATGTGTATTTGACATATCAATATGCATTTACATTAACACAGCCAGTGAGAATTTTTGCTTTTCTTCCATGATCCTTTTCCTCAGTCTTTTCCACTTCAGTAAATAGCACCACAGTATACCCAGTTAGTTGCTGAAAGCCTAAACTTGGGGATTATTCTCAAATCCTCTTTTTTTTTTTTCTTCCAACTGAACATCATATCCTCGGTGGAGTCTGTTGTCTTTTCTTCAAATCATATATATCCTTATTCTTCACTTTATTTCCACCTCTGCCTCCCTAGTCTAAGCCACCATTATCTCTTGCCTGGGTTATTACAGTAAACTCTTAATTGTTTTTCCTGTCTCAATTTTTCCTCATTATGATTCACTAGATCATCAGGACTATTCTATTAAAATGAATAATAGGCTTATATCACTCCCCTGTCTAAAACATCCAAAGGGCTTCTCATCAATCTTAGGATAAAATTCAAACTCATTGCCTCCCCTGGTGTGATGGTTAATTTTATATGTCAACTTGGCTAGTTTATGGTGCCCAGTCATTCGGTCAAACACTAGTCTAAATGCCATTATGAAGTAGTTACATATGATTAAATCAGTTGGTCTTAAGTAAAGCAAATTACCCTCCATGTTGTGGGTGAGCTTGATGTTTCAGTTCAAGGAAAGGGAATTTTCCATAGGATATATTCTGCTTCCAGATTTTGCCAGTGTTTCTTCACTCTTCAATTCCTGTCACCTGACTTACAGATTTTGGGACACAGGACTGCAGTATTTTCTTCAGCCTGTTGCTAGATTCAAAGATTTAGAATTTGTCAGCCACAATGATGTGACTCAATATTTTAAAATATATTTCCTTCAGTTCTCTCTCTCTCTCTCTCTTTCTTTTTTCTCTCTTAATACAGGTAAATAAAAGCATGTCTCTTACTGGTTCTGTTTTTCTAGAGAACCCTGACATCCGGTTTACAACAATGATATGGCCCTTGCTTACTTTGTACACTTCATCTCATATTAATCCCTCCAGCCCACTATGCTTTCGCCACACTAATTTCTTTCTGTTCATCAAACGTGCCACATCTCTGTTTGATTAGAGTCTTTATATCAGCTATTCTTTACCTCAGGATGTTCTTTCATTTAACCTCTGCTTGCCCACCCAACTTCCTGTCACTTGGATGTGATTTTGTATGTGATCATCAGTGCTGAGAGGTCTTCCTTGACCACTCAAACTACTCACCAAGTAACATTTTTTTCACATCACCCTGTTAAATTTTTTCCATAACATAGAGCTCTGTCTGGTATTTTCTTATTTATTTATTTCTATGTATAATTGTCTATTCATCCTTTGCTGACTCCACTGGAATATAAATGTCTTGACAGTACAGATCATATCTATCTTGTTCACCACAGTACCCAAGACCTGGTATAGAATAGACCTTCAACATGTATTTGTTGAATACTGATAGGATACTTGCTTGTACATTGAATTCAAGATGGTCTTTGATTAATTCATTGTAAGTTTTAGTGGGTTCTAACCCTTTAAACCATGGATCTTGGTTTATAAAGGCACAAGTGGAGTTGGGTACTTCTGGCAGCAATATTCACCCTGTTGAGTAACACTACAGCCTGGAAGCTAACAGCAATGCACCTTACATTAGCTTGAAAGTCCACAAAGTTCATGACGGATCTACCCACCATTCTTGGCATCTGGAGTGCAGAGTAAGAAAGTAACAATAGCAAAATCGATATTCACCAACTATTATGCATTAGTATAATATTCCAAGGTAATTGGACTGAGAAAAACCCTGATTCAAAATGTTCTGACTGGGGTCTTAAAAGCTTCCAAGCAGTCATCTAAGATGCAGCTCATGGTCTCCTAGCATTGGAAGTGAAGAAGAATGCAAACAAACAAACAAACAAACAAACAAGAGCATTTAGAAGCAATCAGCCATAGGACACAGTGACCCTCAAGATCAGGACTAGATGGTGCACGGCTACCAATGCCAAACATTCAGGAAAGGATCAAATCTGCAGATCCTGGCTGGATAGAGTGGGAGGAAAAACATGGAACAAAATCCAAAAACTCAATAATGACCAGAATTACTGGTTGGACAGAGTCTGGTGAAACCCCCAATACTATGGCCCTGGAATACATTCTGGGCCTGGAATAAAATGCACCCCCAGGGCTGGTTCTCAGTCCAATAGTTAACAATATATACACACAGACCACTCGACCCAGGATAATGCACCCACATAGCCTATGGTAATACATCGCTTAGAGCAATAGACCACGGGGTACCAGAGGACCAACATTCAAACTGAGGAAATGCAGGACAAAAAGAGTGCATAAATATGAGGGGCACAGGGGGAGGGTTACAGGGTAGGGAGGGGAGGAGACTGGGTTAGGTGTGGACATGGTAAATGGGAAGTGAAACTAAATGTACGTGTAACGTTGAATGTAAAACAAGCTCTTCAAACTAAAAAAACAAAAAATAAAAATGTTCATACTCCATCTCCCCAAGACTTTAAAAGCATACAAACATAAACTTCATTATAAACATACTGATTCTGATGGATCTGTAGTCATAGCTTTCTCATTTAAGAGTTGTTTAATCAATGTCCTTCACACACCTGCCATCAAGTAGGCCCTCCACTTATGGTGACTCCATGCACAATGGAACGAAATGCTGTACCATCCCCATTATTGGTTGTAGATAGAATTGTAAAAATTCATGGTGGAAACCAAATTGGAGGGGCTGGGGGTGGAGGACAATGTGTGGTGAGGAAGTAGAGTTAGAGAACCCGGACAGCTATTTCCCAAAGTTTTCCTGTGAAGGGAAGCAGACAAATGGGTTATTAGCTAGAGAGGACTTTAGAAAGGGAGAATCTCTTTTTAGTTACATATGGCAATGATTGATGACAAAGAGTAATTGATGAACCTCTTTTCCAAAGTAGGCAATATTCTGCTTTAAAGCTAGGGACATAGCACTTTTTATAGGGATGTTTAAAAAGTTGTGATGTGTAGTAATACACACTTGTTATTCTCCAAGTCAAAAACATATAGCTTTGATTACTTCTAGTGCTGCTCTAACAGAAATACCACAAATGGATGGCTTTAACAAACAGGAATTTATCCTCTTACAGTTTTGGAGGCTAGAAGTTTGAGTTCCTGTTGCCAGGCTCAAGGGGCTGGGTGAAGGTCCCTTGACCTTGGACTTCAGCTCTGCCTCTTGCTCTAGGTCCACTGAAGCTTCAGGCATCTCTTCACCCAGGCAGCTGCTAGCTGCTGGGGCTGACAAACTCAGGGTCACATATCTATATATATACTCAGAGCTGAATGTGCCCATTTAGAGAGGAGTTTGCTTGGATATTATGAGGGGAGGTGAGTTTAAATCCATTTCATCTTCACAGAGATGAGTAATGTTTCTAAGTATGACCCCAGTGGTCCAATCCCAAGTGATGTTCTGGTCAAAAATTCAAACATGAATAAATGAAATTTCAAAATTACTTGAGTCTTTCATTTTTACTTGTTGTTGTTATCCTTCAGTATTGTCACTTGAGACTTGAACTTTTCTTCAGTTCTTTCAGCTTGAGAAATGCTGAGTATGTTCTTCCCTTTTGGTTTCCTAACTTTATGTCTTTGCACATTTTATTATGATTATTTACTTTGTTCTCTTGAGCTGCCTTTTGAAATCTATTTTCCATTCAAGAGCAAGTTTCAGAGTCTCTTTTGATGTCCATTTGACCTTTTCTTCCTGTCCTGTCTTTTTAGTGACTGTTTGCTTTCTTCTTGATGTTCTTGATGGCAGTCCAGAAATTGTCTGGTTTTCAGTCATTGGTGTTCAGTGTGTCAAATCTATTTTTCAGGTGCTTTCTAATTTCAATTGTAAATATAACCAAGGTCATCTTTTGGCTCTCATAGATTTGTTTTAATTTTCCAGTTTCACCTTATACTTGCATATGAGCGTTGATGGTCTCTTCCACAGTCAGCTCCTGGTCTTGTTTGATTGAAGATACTAAGCTTCTCCATTGCTTTTTTCCACAGATGTAGTCTATCTGATTCACATGTATTCTATATGATAAGGTCCACATGTATAGCTGCTGTTTATGTTGTTGAAAAAAGGTATTTGCAATGAATAAGTCATTGATCTTGCAATAGTCTATTAGGCAATCTCCAGCTTCAGTTCTATAGTATTTTCCAACTCCTGGTGATTTTTCTCTGTTTCCACCTTTTATATTCCAATCACCAGTAATAATATATCTTGATTGCACATTTGGTCAATTTCAGACTGTTGAAATTGGTAAAAATTTTCAGTTTCTTGACCTTTGGCTTTAGTGGCTGGTGCATAAATTTGAATAATAGTAATATTAACTGTTCTTACTTGTAGGCATAGGGATGTTATCTTATCACTGATAGCATTGTACTCCAGGATACATTTTAAAACATTATTTTTGATGATGAATATGATGCCAATCCTCTTCAATTTGATATTCCTGGCACAGCAAACCACATGAATGTCTGATTCAAAATGGCCAATACCAGTCCATCTCAGCTCACTAATGCCTAAGATATCAATCTTTATGCATTCCATTTCATTTTTTACAATTTCCAATTTTCCTAGATTCATACTTTGTGCATTCCACCTTCTCATGACCAATGGATATTTGCAGCTGTTTCTTCCCTTTTTGAGGCATGCTCCATCAGCAAATGGAGGTTCCAAAACCTTTACTCTATCCATGGCATTAAGGTCAACTCTACTTTGCTCTTCCCAGCTGTATTTTGAGTAGTTTCCAACCTGAGAGACTCCTCTTCCACCAAAATATCAGACAATGCTTCAGGGCTGTTCATAAAGTTTTCTAGTAATATATCAGATAGTGTTTCACTGCTTTTCATACAGTTTTCAGAAGTGGATTGCCCCTTCCTTCTTCCCAATCTGCCTTAGTCTGGAAGCTCCACTGAAACCTGTCCACCATGGGTGACCCTGTTGGTACCCAAAATACTGGTGGCATAGCCTCCAGCCTCACAGTGACACACAGGCCACAGCAGTACGTCAAACTGACAGACAGACGAGTGGTGGTTATTTTTACTTATAGATCATTATATTACTTTCCTAGGGATGACAAAGGAAAGGTGTGCATCAGAGTTGTATCTTTTTGCCATATTTATTCAATCTGTAGGATGAACAAATAATATGTGAAGCAGGATTATATGAAGAAAAATATAACATCAGGATTGGTGGAAAACTCATAAACAACCTGTGATATTCAGATGACAAAACATTGCTTACTTAGAGGAATTAAAACATTTACTGATGAAGATCAAAGACTATAGCCTTCAGTATGGATTACCCCTCAACATAAGGGAACTGAAATCCTCACAACTGTATCAATAAGCAACATCATGGCAAACAAAGAAAAGATTGAAGTTGTCAAGGATTTCATTTTACTTGGATCCACAATCAACACCCATGGAAGCAGCACTGAGGAAATCACACATCATATTGCACTGGACAATCTACTAAAAAAGATCTCTTTGAAATGTTAAAGAGCAAAGATGTCACCTTGAAGACTAAGGTAGACCTTACCCAAGCCATGGTATTTTCAATCACTTCACATGCATGTGAAACCTGGAAAATGAATAAGGAAGACTGAAGAAGAATTGATGCATTTGAATTGTGGTGCTTGTAAAGAATATTGAAAACACCATGGATTGTCAGAAGAATAAACAGATCTGCCTTAGAAGAGGTACAGGTGGAGTTGTTTTTGGCAGTGAAATACTTTAGTCATGAGAATAACCAGACTTCATTTCATGTACGTTGGTCATGTTGTCAGAAACAAACAGTCCCTGGAGAAAGATAACTTGCTTGGGAAAGCAGAGGGTCAGCAAAAAAGGCAACACCCTCAATGTAATGGGAGCTATGATGGACTCAATTATAGCAAAGATTTTGAGGATGGAGCAGGACCAGGCGGTGTTTCATTCTTTTGTACACAGGGTCATTGAGTCAGAACCAAACCAAAAACAACAGGGCTGATGTAACCAACCAAAATCAAACCTAATCCATTTTGAGTTGATTCCAACTCATAGTGACCCTGTAAGACAGAGTAAATCTGCCCCCATAGAATTTCCAAGCCAAAACGTTTATGGAGGCAGGCTGTGTCACCTTTCTCTCACAGAGTGACTGGCAGGTTGGAACCACTGACCTTTTGGTTAGCAGTTGAATGCTTTAACCACTGTGCCACTGCAGCTGGGGTTTACATAACAGAATATCCCAAACTGAGTGGTTTATAAGAATAGAGATTTGTTATCTCACAGTTCTGGAGACTAGAAACAAAATCAGCACTTCAGCCAATCCATACTCTTGTGATGTTTCTAAGGAAGATTCTATCTTGTCTCTCTCAGCTTTTGGTTGGGAGACAGTCTTGGGCTTATAGATGCATCTACTCTGACTGTGTCTTAAGTAGTTTCCAACCTGAGAGGCTCATCTTCCAGTAAAATATCAGATAATTCTTCAGGGCTATTCAGAAAGCTTTCTAGCAATGTATCAGGCAGTATTTCACTGCCATTCATAAAGTTTTCACTGGCCAAATTTTTCAAAAGTGGATGGCCCCTTCCTTCTTCCCAGTCACCATACATATGACTGCATATGACTATCCTTTCTCTGCCTATCTCTGTTTGTGTATCTTTTTCCCCTTTATAAGGACATCAGTCACATAAAATTAGGACCTATCTTACTCCAGTACAGCCTCATGTTAACTGAAAACATCTTAAAATACTGTATTTCCAAAGAAAATTACATTCACATGAACAGGAATTAAGACTTCCAACATATCTTTTTGGGGAGCACAATTCATTGTATAGCAATCATCAAGGAAACATGTAATGTCCATTAATAATTGTATCTTCCCCCAAATTCCCCAGGTGTCATTACTTTTTGCATCTTATTATTCTTTCTCTCTGTTCCTTTTCTGTAGTCAAGCAAGGACAGCCTTAGTGAAAGGTAAGGGAGTAGAAGAAACATGAAATTAACTAATTCAGGATCCTTATTAGTGACAGTGGTTTGAGGAAACGCTGGCAGACTTCAGCATTCTTAAATTTTAATTTGATTGCTGATTTTTACCAACCAGTGTGAGTCAGAATTGACTTGAAAACAACCAAATTTAATATAGCACAGCACACACAAAAAATCTTTCCAGATGCTATTTAGTCAAATTCTAGGGAGGCATAAAGTTTCTAAACTAGTTCATCTGCTGTCACAGACTGAGCTTCCCAAGAAACAGACTTTGAGATGGTGAGAAATGAGAGGGACATTTATTAAGAGTGGCTATTAGTCCGTGAAAGAGATAGGAAAGAAGTAAAACTAGGAAAAAAGTGAAATTGACCTGCAATGCAGTCTTCATGAAGGTTTTCCTAGAGCCCATGAGGAATTCTGGAGGTGAAATAGCCCTAGGAACTTTGTTGAGTGGGGGTAAGAGGTCCAGGTCTCTGTCAATGCACATTGATATGTGAATTTGAAATGTCCCTGAAAAGAGATATAACTTTGAGCAAGGTAGTTCTCTTCAGTTGAGGTAATCCTCAAAGGGGCTAAAGATGGAAAATTATCTTCCATGAATATTTTCAATAGCTGAGGGAAGAAGTCCTTCAGTTCCTAACAGGAATCTCAGGAGTATGTCAGAACACCCATCATATGTAATGTTGTTTGTCCCTCAGGAGTGTGCTCAGTCAGATATGTTAACAGTCACAAGGGAAATCTCAACAGAACTTTATCATGGGATCCTCTAGGGAAATCAGACTTTATTTCTACCTGCCAAGGAAAATTATACCACAGCTTCTTCTGCTAACGTAGTTGTAGAGTAAGACAGGTTACTTCAAGCTTAGAATGTTAGAATGGGAAAATTGGCAAGTGAAAATGGACTGGGTCTTAAGTCCATGGACATCAAAGACCATCGGGAAACATTGTTTCTGCAATTGGAAATTAAAAATAGAAGACAATAGTCCTAGTTTTATTCTCACCAAAAACCAAACTCACTGCAAGTAGAGTCGATTCAACTCATAGCGACCCCTCCTTGAGTTTTCAAGGAGTATCTCTATGGAAGTAGATTGCCCAATCTTCCTTCTGATGAGTGGCTGGTGGGTTTGAACTGCTAGTTTTATTCTGAGAGTTTTATTTCTTTCATGACTTCTCAGATGGCTTCTGTCTCTCCACAGGAATTTTCTACCACAAGTAACCAGCATTCATGGTTGAGATGAGTGGGATCCCATCACCCCTGACTGGAGAAGTGAGTGTGATGGCAAAATTGAATAAATATCCCCCCTGTCTTTACACCCACCCCATATCTCAAAAAGTTTTGTTTGGAATTTTGAATACCTTTCATGTTTTTGAAAACGTTGTGCTCTAGAATTATGAATGAAAAATGTCTAAGTCTTTCTCACAGAGCTATCAGAACACACACGATTATCAATTTTTCTGGTAGTGATTTTATAGATGATTTTATAGATGCTCCATGAATGTAGAGACCATGCCTCCATTATTCTCAATCCTATTGACCAGAATTCAAGTAGAATATATTCTCATAACATTTTTGTTAATTAATAGATGAGTAAATATACAAACTAATTGTTGTTCTATAGTGTTATGGCCTTCTTACTCAGTGATGTTTTCCTTTTTTATCTCTCAGAATTTAACACTATTTTACTAATTGGACTCTAGTCTGCTACAAAACAGGCACCTATGTTAGAACTTAATACCAAAACAGATCAAGTCTATTGTGTTTCTAATTTAGTTGAGATCAGAACATCTTTCCTTAAAGACCATCTGCATTTTTTAAGAGCCGAGGGAGCTTGCATAGTTGAAGCCTCCAGGTTCTAATTCAATTAGGTATCAGACTGAAAGGAGCCATAATTGGAATATAATCAGGCCATCAATACTGGTAAGATTAGTAATCAGTCAGGGCAGCCATTTTAGCCAGAGGAATAGAGAATGCCTGTGTTTGACCTTTATTTAACAGGAAGGTAATCATGTTGCAGCTGCACACAAGTAGAGCAGCTCTGTGTGGCTATGATGGAAAGTGCAGGACACAGTAGAAATGACAAAAATGAATGTACAAATGGGGAAACCAAACTTTGCAGGAAAGCACTGAGTATAAGCTATGTTAAAGTGAATAACCACAAGTGAAGAACACAGGAACTCCTGAAGCTACAGTGAAGATAATGTGTTGGCTCCCTAAACTCTTGAAGAATAACTGATAGCTCTTTGAATGAGGATTTAGGTATATGACTGACTGTAGCAAATTGAGAAATTGTCTCTGCTAAGAAGATGGTCCATTCTTTATGTTTTCCCAGGAGACTGAAATATATTAAGGGCCTCTTAGGTCTTGCCTTCCTACTTTATACTACACTGATGAGACCCTGTTGGCCTTTATCTGCATATATCTAAATAATATGCTTATATTGTTGCCTTTTATTTAAAGCTGAATTGTACCTACTGATTTCTAGCTATAGAACATGAGGATTTAACCCTTTTTGACTACCCTGCCTCATTTCATATATGCATGTGTACACTGACACATTGTAATTTTAGTTAGATTGATCTACATGCTTATATTATCGTAATTATGTAACAAGACACAATTATGCCATGTAGTGTGCTACATGTGTGTGTATGCATTTGTGTGTACTATTTGTCATGTTTTCCTTTTAACTGCCATTTTTTTGGAAGCTGTTAAATTTTTCTTTCAACACGTTAAAACATATTAAGTACCCTATCAATTTCATTTCTTTGAAAAAAAACTCAGCTGGAATTTGTGTTCTAAGTGCTGAAAATTAAGGCAAAGTATTTTACCTTATGTAGCTAGAATCAAAAGGAGAAAATGAGTATTGACATAAAGATCTTTTTATATGTGCAGGGTCAAAGTCAGGTACTCTGAAAGCAAACTTAAAGTCCATGAATAGAAAGTTAATCGGGGCCTACATCTGAAAAGCTTTAAGCCACAGGAAAGAGGTTAAATTTTAAATACAGATGAAGGAGGTAGTCTTTTAATAGGATCAACTTTTAATGGCATTTACAATCTGGAACTAAATTTGCTTACATCATTCAGAAACTCCAGTTCAAAAATGGAGAACAGGCAGAGTGTCAGGAGCCAGGCAGATCTAATCCCTTATGAAGCAAAGAGATTGCTATTAATGGATTTTCAGCAGGATCTGAGGCTTGTTTGTTTGTATTGCCCACTGGTGAGTTGGGCAAGGACACCTTGATCGCTTTAAAGGCACTGATGAAGGCAGATGATCACACCAAGATATTTCTCAAAGCTATTTCAAAGGAGAGCAGGTTTATGGTGACACTCTAGGGCACTTCTGAACCTAAAGGCTGTTTGGATGTCAATATCAGAGGCCAGTGGAGATAGAAAATAAATAAACAAGGGTAACACAGGCTGAGAAGTTCTCTGATAGGTGAAGCATAGGCTGCAAGTGAGCACTGTGCTTACTTAACCTAAACCTGGAAAGTCACAGAAGGCTTCCTGGGGGAAATGGCATTGACACTGATCATGAAGAATGGGGAGTTCATGATGTAAAGATGTAAAGTCCTAAGGCAGTTTCTATCTACCCAGGATAGAAATTCAACAGAATCATAAGAAAACATAGATTCCAATAAGACAAGGTAGACTTTAATATCATAGTTCAAATCCTGAAGAAATTAGTGTCAAGGAAAGAAAATTGGTGCAAGTGTGACCTTGGGCAAGTCATTTTACCTTTCTGTTCTTCAGTGAGAACTGTGATGAAACCTAGTTAATGGAGTTGTGTGGGAAAGGATCAATGTAATACTATATATAAAAACTTAGAATAGTACTTGGTACTTAGTAAGCACTCAACAAAATTTAGTTAATAATAACAGGTTTACTATTGTTATTGCAATTAATGTCAGCTGTTGCTGTGGCGGTGCTGTTATGTGCCATCAACTCAGCCCCGACTCATAACGACCCCTCCTTGAGTTTCCGAGGCAGTATCACTATGGAAGTAGATTGCCCAACCTTCCTTCCAAGGAGTGGCTGGTGGGTTTGAAATGCCAGCCTTCTGGTTACCAGTCAAACTAGCATTCAAAATATGTTAGGTGAAGAGAAGGTGCGTCTCAGAAATTATATGGATTCCCAGAGCTTACTCCTACCATGCTGGCATCCCAGGCCAGAGCAGTAAGATTTCCTCAGCTTGCAGCTGACATGGCTCATAATCTTGCTTTCTTTAAGACAGGCTGGGAACAGCCAGTGGAAGGCCAGTGAGTCAGTGACAGACAAAAAAATGGTATCGAATGCTACTGTGGCCACGTGCTGAGGAAACATTGAAGAGAATGTATTCTGATCTGACATAAGAAGTTCAGATAATATTGGTGGGTGGGAGGATGGAGTTGATAAAAAAGAAACAAAACAAATTCATTGACATATAAGTAGATACATGATGGCAAAATAGGGTACTTTAAGATAGAACAATTGGAGAGATGGATCTGGTTGGGGGGGATGATTGTCAGGGCTTCTACATCCAGATTACATGTATGTTGACTCCTGCATGATGAGAAGGAAGAAGCCATAAAAAGAGCTGGAGGATGAATAATACAGATGAAAGAAAGATTGGCCAGTGCAAAGTGCAAAGACCATGGGCTGGTGGACAGCAACTGCTGCTGGGACAGGCTGAGGGAGACAGGGCGTGGAGATTTTATTCTCAAACGATTTTTTAAAGGTCTAACTTATTAAGAAGATAACCCTTTGACAGAGAGGATAAATTCAACAGACCTGAAGGCTATCTTTGCAAGCCATGCCACACACCTTCTACCCAACTGAGCCTTTGGGAGCCTCCTGACTGCACCTGCCCCACGCCTCAGTGCACAAGCACCATTCTCTCTGGAATACACTTTTCTTGTCTACCTGATAAATTTTAAAATCTCATCTGAGATTTAACTCAAATATTTCTTTCTTGACAATTTTCTACCTAGACTTATGGTAGAGATTTTAAGGCTATAAAATACATATAAAACAAACTCTGTGCTTCAGGAAGTATACAAAAGTAACTAGAGAGCCCCCAAAGCAGAACAATTAGATAACATTAAAGGTCACACTACTATTAATTTGACTTGACAGTAATTGCTTTGTTTTTTTCTTGCTTACTAGTATACTGAGAAGAACAATGGAATTGTTTGTCTATAGTCTGTCTATCTGCATTGCTGTACCTCAGACTTTCTGACATCAACCATTCCATGGGTGCTACATTCATCTGTGATACAGCTGAGCACAAAAGGCACTTAAGTTGTGTTGACAAAGTGAAAGCCATTACGATCATTTGTAGAAAGCAAACAGTAAATAATAACAACACGTTCTCAAACAGCCATCACTTACCCTTCCTCAAGTTATCCACACACATACTTATATTGCTGGAATGTAAGTTGTGGTTCAGGTCAGATGCTGTGTTCACATCACTGCTGCCTCTGGCTACCACCAAGCTACCCAGGCCTGTCATGCGACCCTGGCCTGTGCTTCCTGAGGGCCTATATGGCTCTTGTCATGCTGCCCAGGGCTTCTGCCCTACTCAAGCAAATGTTACAGCACTTTTAGCACCACTGATATTACCAGGAAGCACCTAGCTCTGTCTGCAAGCCTCCTGCCCTAAGGCGTTCGCACTTCTCTCCATGGGCCAGTAAGCTGACTATCTTCTCTCTCCATCTTCAGTGTGACAGCAATCTCTTCTGGGTCTAGGACAGAGACCCTGGGTGCAAAGGACGTGATGGTGAGGTCCCCTTCAATCTCGATGGTATTGGCGCTTATATAAGCCTAGCAGGATGGCAAAATATATCAATCTTCTAGATGACTACAAGGAGCTAAATCCTATTGAGTGCATTTTGAAGGCAATAATTATGTAGTAAATTGACCAATCCCGTGCATGACTGTGGCCCAGCCAATCATCTTCTGGGAGTTACAAGGCCATGGTTAGAAAGGCCATGTAAAAGTGATTCATTGCCCCACAGAAAGTTTAGGAAAGAAGATTCTGAAATTTACTTTTCTCTGGCCCTTCTTTCTAATGGTAATGTAGCTATTCATAGCTAATGTAGCCATGATAAGGTAATACAGGAAAAGGAAAACATTATTATCCATCAAGTACTTAAATTTATACTTTTTAAACTTTCTTCCATAGAACACAGGAATTCTTAGATTTTTAGGTAAACTAATTAATGTTGAGTCATTTATGACTCATGATGGCCCATGTGTGTCAGCGTAGAAATTGGTTCCAAAGCATTTGCAATGACTGCTCTCTTGGAAGGAAATCTGTAGGCCTTTCTATGAGCACGTCTGGGTGGACTCAACCCTCTAGCTTTTGCGTTAGGAGCTGAGTGCTGGTAAATGCTCCACCATTTCAATATGTCTGGAACAGCAGGCCCCCAAAAGAGCTGCATTAAGCAAATTTATACATTGTGAAAATTCCAAGTGTTTAAACGGGTAGATGATGAGATTTTTGGTAACAACAACAAAGGACAATGCATGTGTAAGTGCTGTTAAATGGTAAGTTTAGTTTGTAAACTGCGAAGAACTCTAGTCTATATAATGGTGATGTCAAAGGGGTTGCTTGGGCATATTGAAAATTCCCTCTCCCCCTGTATTCTTCAATTCCCAAATAAACATATAGAGCAATTTGCTTACTATAGCAAATCTTGCTTCAAGTCAAATCCCCCACTTCTGACTAGATAGATGCCTGTAAGTTCTTCTTATATAGAAATTCTGGAACAGCCACTGAGTCTGCGTAACATACAATTTATGAAAGAATTTGTCTCAACAGAAAACTCTCTGAAGCATTTCTTGATGAAGAGGATTCAAAACAAGACTCACCTACCAAAGCAGGTTTTAATGGACAAATCTAACTTGGGTTAGGAACAGATGCCTTCTGGAAAGCTTGCTGACTGCTTTAAAATTGTATTTACTGCCATTTTATGGCTTTTCTCTTAACTCCATACTTTATGTAAGACCTTTATCTTGCCAAACACGTTTTGCCAACTATAGAACTTTGTAACAGTACAACTTTCACAACAGAGAAACAATTACTGAATTCCCTACTGTTGTCCAGATGAATGCAGCAAATAATTAGGACCAGATTTGCAAATACAAACAGTGATTTAAAATAGCATATGTATAATTGATATGGCTGCTGACCCCAGCCCTCTTCTTTGAGTCTCCCTGAACAATATTATCCCTTGTCAAAGTATTAGTAAACAATGTAGAATAATTTAAAATGAGGGACAAATGAAAGAGAAAATTTACCTGGTATTCAACCCAGCAAGTAGCTTGGAAAACTTCTTTGGCATTTTAGTTCTCCAAAAGAACCTCTGAGGCTAGATCGATCACTGGGGATTCTCTTCTCTATCGTTAGTTGCTTCCCCCACCACCTCTACAGAGTTCAGTAGAGTTCTTCCTCCCTCTGCCTTCTTTTTTATGAATAATCTCTTCCTTCTATTTTAGGAAATCCAGACACAGCCTGGAGAGATACTTTTATCCCACCTGGAGCACCATAAAACCCTTTTTATCCCCATTAAGATCTTCTCTTTGCAAAGGAATTGAGTCAAAAGGTTGGAGGAGCTGACCATATGTATAAGGTGACCAGGAAGGGATTTGGAGAGAAGTTGAAGCTTTCACTAACTAAGTAAGGAGCATGATTGCAACCCTTACATGAGTAGTCCTTTGATATCTCTGTGGAATATTCAGACCAATGGAAAATCTCGCTGTTTTTCTCTATCGTGCAGTACTTTGCCTACTTTTTTACTTCATGTTTTAACAAAATTTTCATGTGAGTCATTGAGCTGAATGTACATTTTCTATGGAAAGTAAGTAGTCAGTATTTCTGGTCCTCAATTAGTAGAAGAGAATGATCAGGTTTAATAGTGGTTATGTCTGAATCCATTCTGGCATATCAGGAATTGGGGAACCTGGAGCAGAGAACAGAGGGTATCCAATTGAGAGGATGGATTTCATCTCCTTTCCACTTGTGACCAATAAAGAACCAATAAAGGGAGTAAGCATGTCAAATAATATTTCAGGAAAACAAGATGAACATACTTAGTTCACTCACCTTATAAAAACTTAAATTTGGCATTTTTTCCATGTGATTTTCCTGTTTTGATTATTATTTATTGAATTATTTTTTAGCAATTTCTATTATCTGCTCTCTGTGCTTTTCATGCATTACCTAAATAGCTATGAAATTATAACATATTGTGATGAAAGAAAATGGCAATTTAAATTTGTCCATATAATGAACATAAATTCCAAGAACAACAAATTGCTTTAACCATCTGAAAGCTCAGGAAAGTGGAAATTTAACCACAAAGACTTTCAGTATTCTTCGCCAACACCACAACACCTTAGTGCCTAAGGCACTTGACTGCTAACCAGAAGGCTGGAGGTTCAAACCC
>NW_006922017.1:1414294-1415544 GCF_000298275.1 Orycteropus afer afer
TCTTTGACAACTTCAATCTTTTCTCCATTTATCGTGATGCTGCTTATTGGTCCAGTTGTGAGGATTTTTGTTTTCTTTATCTTGAGATGTAATCCATACTGCCGACTGCATTCTTCAGTCTTCATCAGTAAGTGCTGCAAGTCATCCTCACTTTCAGCAAGCAAAGTTGTATCATCAGCGTATCTCAGGTTGTTCATGAATCTTCCTCCAATCATGATCTCACGTACTTCTTCATATAGTCCAGCTTCTTGGACTATTTGCTCAGTATATAGATTGAATAAGTGTGGGAAAAGGATACAACCCTAACACACTCCCTTCTTGATTTTAAACCATGCAGTGTTCCCTTTTTCTGTTCTAACAACAGCCTCCTGGTCTATGTACAGGTTCCTCATGAGTACAATTAAGTGTCTGGAATTCCCATTCTTCTCAATGTTATATTCACAATTTGTTATGCTCCACACAATTGAATGCTTTTGTATAGTTAATAAAACACAAGTGAACATCTTTCTGGTATACTTTGCTTTGAGCCATGATCCATCTGACATCAGCAATGATATCCCTTGTTCCACGTCCTCTTCTGAATCCAGCCTGAACCTCTGGAAGTTCTCTGTCAATACTGCTGCAACCATTTTTGAATTATCTTCAGTAAGATTTTACTTGCATGTGATATTAATGACATTGTTTCATTATTTTTCATTCTGTGGAATCACCTTTCTTTGGAATGGGTACAAATATGGATCTTTTTCAGTCAGTTGGCCAGGCAGCTATCTTCTAAATCTCTTGGCATAACCAGGTGAATGCCTCCAGTGAGGCATCATTTTGTTGAAACATCTCAGTGGGCATTCTGTCAATTCCTGGAGCTTTGTTCTATGCCAATTCTTTCAGTGCAGCTTTGAATTCTTCCTTCAATACCATTGGTTCTTGATCATATGCAACCTCTTGTAATGGATGAAGATCTACCAGTTCATTTTAGTACAGTGACTCTGTATTCCTTTCATCTTCTTTTGATGTTCCCTGCATCATTCAATATTTTGCCCATAGAAACTTTCAATATTGCAACTCGAGGCTTAAATTTTTTCCTCAGTTCTTTCAGCTTGAGAAATGCCAAGCATGTTCTTCCATTTTGGTTGTCTAACTCCAGATCTTTGCACATTTCATTACAGTAATTGGCTTTGTCTGCTCGAGCTGCTCTTTGAAATCTTCTGTTCAGCTCTTTTATCTTGTCATTTCTTCCATTTGCTTTAGCTACT
>NW_006922017.1:1416394-1420447 GCF_000298275.1 Orycteropus afer afer
GTTCTATTTCATTTTTGACAACTTCCAATTTTCCTAGATTCATACTTTGTACATTCCACGTTCCTATTATTAATGGATGTTTGCAGCTGTTTATTCTCAATTTAAGTCATGCCATGTCTGTAAATGGAGTTCTCAAAAGCTTTACTTTACCCATATCAGTGAAGCTGATTCTACTCTGATGATGCAGCTTTTTCCTGGTCATATTTTAAGAGCCTTCTGACCTAGGGGCTCGTCCCTCTGCGCTGTATTGGATAATGTTTCTGGGCTATTCATAAATTTGCACAGTAATGTATCAGACAGTGTTTCTCTGCTATACATAAGGTTTTCCCTGGTCAATTCTTTGTGAAGTAGATGACCTCTTCCTTCTTCCTAGTCTGTTTCCATCTGTAAGCTGCATTGAAACCTGTGCACCATGTTCTACCCTGCTGGCACTTGAAACACCAGTGGCACAGTCTCAAGTCTCACATCAACATGCAAGCCACAACAGTATGACAAACTGACAGACAAGTGTGTCTCCCTTAGCTGTACAAAACCTCTCTATCCTCTCCTTACCTGGATCCTTGACATTGTTCTGCTCTGTCGTCCCCCTGGCTTTGCTTTTCCCCACTTTCCTGCCTGTTGTGGGTGGAGCCTGGGTCCTTTTCCTTACCTGGATCCCTAGCTTCTGCTCTGCTCTGCTCTGTCATCCCCCTGGCTTCAAAATCAAGGATAGTTTGTTCAATAATGTTTTTTATTAAGGCTTCCTGTCCTGTTTTTACTAGAAATATGGGAAATTTATAGACGCTTTTCTGAGTAGCCTAGCATGTTATAAATCCTTACAAATATTTTCTACTTCTTGAAACAAAATTAATTCTATTTGCTTTCTCCCATGGACCTGCCTGATATAACTTGCTTCTAGCCCATGCTTTTGTGGGAACAGTTCTACAAATAAAATTCCATTGGTCAAGATTCTTTAATGGCTACTTTCTAGGAGACTCAGGAGATTTATTCCCCTTTCTTTATAAATGACTAAGTAATACTGATGGTTGGTGATCAGCATGAATTCCTCAGTCACTTTCTTACCCTTTTAGCCATCCATGGTAAGGCACAATGACTATATTTCATCAACTACTGGAGAACTTGGTCAGGGAGATCTTGTAACATTACAATTTCTAATGGCAAGTGTACAACATAATTGGGGAAATGTAATGGCAGATGGCCCAGTGCATCAGCTTTCAAGATTGCTCTTATGGCCTTGTAGATAAGCATGTAGTTGAATGCACTGAACTAATTAAGACTTAAGAGCAGCATATGCCCTGCCACAATTAATGGGAAAAAGATAGTGCATTATCTGAGATCTTCACATATCACTATAAAGCTTTACTTCCCACAGTATGGCCCTCAAACCAGCACTATGCATCCTTTGAGAACTTGTAGAAAATGCAAACATTGAAACCCCATCCAGATCTCCTGGAATTGAAATCTGCATTTTATCACCTCCAAGTGATTTTCATGAACATTAAAGTTTGAACTGTACTGCTATAAATTTGTGTCACATCGTGCCATAAAACTTAAATTTTTAGTCTTTTTTGATTATGCCTTTTTATTTTTGTTTATGTTTTCTTCTCATTTTTTTTTTCAATAGTAAGTGATTCACAGACCCCTAATATCTAAAAGTCTTATTGTCAAAGATTTCATATTACTTGCTTCCCCAATCAATACCAATGGAAGCAGCAGTCAAGACATCAGACAATGTATTGCACTGGGAAAATCTACTGAAAAAGTGGGCAAATCTACTGCAAAAGACCTCTTTCAAGTGCTGAAGAGAAAATATGTCTCTGACGACTAAGGTGCACCTAACCAAAGTTATGGTATTTTCAATTACCTCATATGCATGTGAGAGCTGGACAATGAACAAAGAAGACTGAAGAAAAGTTGATGCATTTGAGTTGTGTTGGTGAAGAATATTGAGGGTACCATAGACTGTCAAAAGAACTAACAGATCTGTCCTGGAAGAAATGCAGCCAGAATGTTCCTTGGAAGTGAGAATGGCCAGACTTCATCTCACCTACTTTGGTCATGTTGTCAGAAAGGACCATTCCTTGGAGAAGGATGTCATGCTTGGTAAAGTGGAGGGTCAATGAGACAAAGCACTCAATGAGATGGATTGACACATTGGGCTCAGGTATAGCAAGGATTGTGAAGCTGGCACAGGACCAGGCAATGTTTCCTTCTGTTGTACATAGGGTTGCTATGAGTCAGAGCTGACTCGACAGTGTCTAACAACAACAGTATTGTATTTGATACCAAAACTTGTTGCTTACTAGAAGTTTTTCTTATTAAGATTGTCATAGCACTTTGGTCATATTGGGACAAGACTCTGCATATGAGACAGTGACGGAACCAGACTCACTGGACCATTACAGTAACAGAACTGTTAGCCTGTAGAAAAGTCAAAATAACTAAACCTCAATATTTTGATGCCATGATCCTCCAATTCCACTTCAATTTCTGGATTTGATCACTGAAATTTAGACAAGTAGGGACACTGTTGTGAAATATTGTTCATCTGAGAAGATATGTATGAATTGGAACAAATTCCACCTTTTAGCCTGTTTGTATTGGCACTGTGCAGTAAGTGGAGACTGGGCAAACTGCATATATTTGCTCCAGGTACCATGTGTACAGTCAAATATAAGCCAGGAGATCAGGAAGAGCATTCTAATGTATTTTAGCATGCAGCCTTTGGAAGGGGAGGGGAGTGGCAGCATATATGAGCTTTTTTGACTTGGGAGATTTCATAACACTTGAAGAATGGAAAGAGGTAGAGAAGAAGCTATGTGGTATGTGGATGGGGAAGGTGTTCTCATATTTTGAGAAGAATGCGGGATACATGGAAATGAAGCAACTCCTTACATAGTCATGGTTCCCACAACTTGTGGGAAAGGATCTAGGAGGGTTGCTCTGTCAGAGATCAGTGACTGAGTGGGTCAAGATTAGTGGCCTTTAGTTAATGGTATTGTTGCTCAGTCATTATTGATGGTGGTGGTTTGAAGACATTGGGACAGTTATATATTTTTAAAGGCACAACTCCAAGTTTTGGGTGAATGTGCCTTCCACGTGAGTGTAAGTAACTGACAATGTTTTATTTAAGATGTTTCTATTAGCAGAGAAGGAAAAGAGAGAGAGAGAAAAAAAAAAAAAAAAAAGCCCAACAACTCCATTAAAATAAATCAACTCCATTAAAACAAATGTTCCATTTTGGGAGGTGATTCAGCATATCATTGACATTCCCTCCATCTCCAGTCAAGTCATGAACTACTTGAAATGCTGACTTATTTGGATGAGGTAATTGTGTATTATTAGCAAGACTTTCCAGAGCATAAGCTCTCAATTACCTTGAGGGAAGTGTTGAAACTGTCAATGTTCAAATGTCTGTCTAACACTCTTGATTGAAATATACAGAACACAATGTCTCTAAAGAAGGTTTGAACATAAATCTACACAACAGACTTATTACCCACTATATTAGTTTCCTGTGGCTGTCATAACACATGACCAAAAATGTGGTGGTGTAAAACAACAGAAATTTATTCTCTTACAGTTCTGAGAGCCAGAATTTTGAAATCAAGGTGTTGGCAGGACCACACTCAGTATGAGGCCTGAGGAAGAGAATCTTTTTCTTGCCTCTTCCAATTTCTGTTGGCTGCCTCAGCATTCCTGGGCTTGTGGACATTTCACTCAAATCTCTGCCTCTGTGGTCACATTGCCTCCATAACATCTCTGTCTGTATCAAAACTGTCTGTGCCTTTGTCTTATAAGAACACGTGTGATTGCATTTAGAGTTCACCTGAATAATTCAAGGTAAACTCTACCTCTAGATTTTTAGCCAAATAAAGTTTTAAGTATGTATGTATACATACATATGTATGTGTGCGTGTATATGTGTGTATAAACCAAACCAAAATCACTGCTGTCAAGTCAATTCTGCCTCATAGCAATCCCTCCTTGGGTTTCTGAGGTGACATCTCTAAGGAAGTAGATTTCCCAGTCTTCCTTCTGAGAAGTCAAATG
>NW_006922017.1:1420705-1421541 GCF_000298275.1 Orycteropus afer afer
ATATAATTTTTTTTTTTCTACAATAGGTGCTCTGGTGGTGCAGTGGTTAAGACATTCAGCTGCTAACCAAAACACTGACTATCTGAACCCATCAGCTACTCTGTGGGAGAAAGATGAGGCAGCCTGCTTCTGTAAAGATTTATAGCCTTGAAAACTGTATGGGGCATTTCTACTATCCCCTAAAGGAGTTCAGTTGACTCAATGGCTGTGGATTTGGTTTGGTTTATATAGATAATGTCCACAGGTTTCAGAGATTACCAGGGATTAGGATATGTTTTTATCAGAGAGCCACCGTTTAACTCATTGTACCTCCCTATTGGATTTGTCTAACAAACCTCGTGTTGTTGTTTTGTGCCACCGCGTCAGACCTGACTCATAGAGACCCCTCCTTGGGTTTCCAAGGCAGTATCACTACAGAAGTAGATTGCCCAACCTTTCTTCCAAGGAGTGGCTGGTGGGTTTGAACTGCCAGCCTTCTGGTTAGCAGTCAAGTGTCTTAGGCACTATGCTAACAAACCTCAGATAATTACAAATGTTTTGGGAAGTTTAAGAGTTGCTATGCATGAGTAGAAGGTGGAATGGGCAGATAGACTGCACAGACCCTCTTCAACAAAGAAAAGGGAAATGAATTAACACAGATACAGAAGATAATCCTGGACCCTTGAGCTTTGAAGGGAAGGATATAGAAGTGGACTAAACTGCAACTAGTAGAAGAACTTGCATGAAACCACCAAAAAAAGGAGACGTACAGAATGGCAGTCTGTCAGCGATCCTGATGGCACAGTTTGGATATTGCTGAGTGTTGTTGTTGTTGTTGTTGTTGTTATGTGCCGTCG
>NW_006922017.1:1421641-1422841 GCF_000298275.1 Orycteropus afer afer
TTTTTTTTTTTTTAATTTTTTTAACTTTTTATTGTGATTTGGATGAAATTTTACAGAGCAGATTTATTTATTTATTTACGTTCAACAGTTCATACACACTTTGTTTTGTGACACTGATTACAATCCCCATAATATAAAAGCTCTCTTCCCACCTCCTCCCTGTGGTTATCCTTTTCCTGTGTCATTCTTGCCTATGCATTCCAGTCTCCCTATCTTCCTGTTCAAATACTGCCCTTCTGATCTCCCATAGTTGATTGTTATAAGGATTGCATCTTCCTGGTGTAGCTGTTTGGCTCTTAGGCCTATTGTTTGGCTGTGAGTTAAACCATGGGAGTGAGTTCAATTCCAGTCCTGAAGGGTGACTAGAGGCTGTAGTTTCTGGGGTTTCAGTAGTTTCTATCTGACCAGTAATTCTCCTCTTTTTATGCTAACATATATTAGGAGATGAAACTTTTGATTAGGACGTGGCATCTGCACACTTTCACTTTCTTTAAGCATATGACATTAATTTCAAGATAAAGAGAAATAGCTTCATCTGCTTAAGGATTGGGCAAGGAAAAAAACAACTAATAAGTAATCTGAATTAGGTTGTTGTTGTTGTTAGATGCTGGCAGGTCATTTCCAACTCATAGTGACACTATGCACAACAGAACGAAACACCGCCTGATCGATCCTGCGCCAGCTCCATGATCCTTGCTATACTTGAGCCCATCGTCACAGCCAATCCATCTCATTGAAGGTCTTCTCCTTTTTCATCAACCCTCCATCTTACCAAGCATGACATCCTTCTCCAGAAAATGGTCCCTTCTGACAACATGACTAAAGTAGGTGAGATGAAGTCTGGCCATTCTCGCTTCCAAAGAGCATTTTGGCTGCTCTTCCTACAGGACAGATCTGTTAGTTCTTTTAGCAGTCCATGGTATTTTCAGCATTCTTTACCAGCACCACAACTCAAAAGCATCAACTCTCCTTCCATCTTCCTTATTCATTTTCCAACTCTCACATGCATATGAGTAAATTGAAAATATAGTGGGACTTGTGTCAGGTGCACCTAAGTCCTCAAGGAGACATCTTTGCTTCTCAGCACTTGAAAGATGTCCTTTGCAGCTGACTTGTCCAGTTCTTGGAAGGAAGGTTGGGCAATCTACTTCCATAGAGATACTGTCCCGGAAATCCAAGAAGGGGTTGCTATGAATCGGA
>NW_006922017.1:1429016-1434593 GCF_000298275.1 Orycteropus afer afer
TCATGTGAGATACCTTCAGAAAGAATAACCTACATGTCATTGGAATTCCAGAACAGGAAGAGAAAAATAAAACCACTGAGAAAATTGTCCAAGATTTGTTGGAAGAGAACTTCCCTGATATGATGAAAGATGAGAATATATCCATTGAGGAAGTCTAACAAACCCCAAACAGGATAAAAATAAAAAATCAAACACAGTTGTCAAGTTAGATCCAACTCATAGCAACCCCTCCTTGGGTTTCTGAGGTGGTATCACTACGGAAGTAGATTGCCCTCCATTTTTTCCAAGGAGTGTTTGGTGGGTTTGAACCATCAGTCTTCTCTTTAGCAGTAAAATGCTTTAGGCACTATGGAATAGCACCCCCACAAATAAGATAGACCTTCCAAAAAATCACCAACACAATCATCATCAAACTCATCAAAACCAAAGACAAAGAGGGAATCTTGAAAGCAGCATGGGAAAAATGAAGTTACTTACAATTGACAACCAATAAGAAGAGTAAGCTCTGATTTTTCAGCAGAAACCATGCACATGAGAAGGCAATGGGATGGTGTATATAAAATCATGAAAGAGAAAATTTTCCAATCAAGAATTATATATCTAGCAAAATGTCCTTCAAATATGATGGTGAAATTAGGAGATTTTCAGATAAGCAGAAATTAAGGGAATTTGTTAAAACCAGACCAACCTTACAAGAGATACTAAAGGGAGGCCTTTGAACAGAGAACCAATAATAGCAAACAGCAACCAACCATCAATACACAAGATGACATAACCCAGAAACCAACACAGCTATGGATGTATCAAAAGTAAAATAAGCTAGATTGTAAATAAGGAACCAGAGACATCAATTGGCAAATGAGGACAACTTCAAACCAAAAAGAAGGGAAAAATAGTGGGGTTACAGAACTTCTAAATGGTGAAGAAGGCAAGAGAGTTGCAAGATAGAATAGACTACTCTAAACTCAGGGAGAAAATGATAAATTACGTGGTAACCTCAAAGAAAAATGATAAACCTTCACATCACAATAAATAAAAGAGGACAAGCACAAATATTTAGCAAATACTAAAACAACAGCAATGAAGGAAATGATAACATGATTCATAAATATAATGAGCTCAGCACAGAAAATTTTATGGAACAAAGAAACCAGGAAAACCATGAAAAACACATAACAAAATGACAGCAACCATTTCAGACTTGTCGATAATGACACTGAATGCTAATGGATTAAATGTACCACTCAGGAGATGGAATGTTGCAGACTGGATAAGAAAATATAACCCATCAATATGATGTCTACAATAGAGGCACCTTAGAGATAAAGACAAAAATAGACTAAAAATTAAAGGTTGGAGAAAGATATATCAAGGAAATGGCAACCAAAAAAGACTAGGAGTGGCAATATTAATTTCTGATCAAATTGACTTTAAGACAAAAACCACCATATGAGATAAGGAAGGACATTACAAAATGATTAAGGGATCAATTGAACAAGAAGATACAACCATAATAAATATATATGGACCCAAAGAAAGAGCCCCAAAATACACAAATCAGACTTCAAAAGAGTCAAAAAAGCAAATAGATGACTCCACAGTCGTAGTGGGAGATTTTAATGCACCACTTTCAATGAAAGCTAGAACAACTTGGCAAGAAATGCAACAAAGACACAGAAGAGCTACATACACAGTACAATTCATCAAATTGATCTTATAGATATCTACAAAGCACTTCACCCAACAACATCACAAGATGCATTCTTTTCCAGTGCACATAGAACATTCTCCATGATAGACCATATGTTAGGCCAAAAAGCAAGTCTTAATAAATTTAAAAACATTGAAATACTGCAAAGCCTCTTCTCAGATCACAATGCTATCAAATTAGAAATCAACAATAGGAAGATCAACAGAAAAAGAGAAAACACATAGAAATTGAACAACACCTTCCTTAAGAAAGAGGGTAATAGAAGAAGTTAAAAATGATATTCAAAAATTCCTTAAATCAAAGTAGAATTAAAACACAACATACCAAAATCTTTGAGACACAGCAAAAGCAGGGATCAGAGGCCAATTTACAGCAATAAATGCACACATCAAAAAAGAAGAAAGAGCCAAAATCAACCATTTAAACCAACATCTCCAACAATTAGAAAAAGAACAGCAAGAAAAGCTAACAGTCACCAGAAGAAAGGAAATAATAAAGATTGGAGCAGAAATCAATGAAACAGAAAATAGAAAGACAATAGAAAAAATCAGCAACCCCGAAAGTTGGTTTTTTGAAAGGATTACTAAAACTGACAAACCACTGGCAAATTTAACAAAAGAAAAGAGGGAGAGAATACAAATAACATATATAAGAAATGAAATTGGTGACATCACAACATAACCAACTGAATTAAAAGGATAATATCAGGATACTATGAAGAACTGTACACCAACAAATTTGAAAATCTGGAAGAAATGGACACATTTCCAGAAACACACCACTTACCTAAACTAACACAGACTGATGTGAAAAACTTGAAGAGATCCATAACAAAATAAGAAATTGAACAGGTCATAAAAAAATTACCAACAAAAAAGTACTGGCACAGATGGTTTCACTGGAGATTTCTACCAAACATTCAGAGAAGAACTGACACCAATTCTACTCAAACTATTTCAAAACATACAAAAGGATGGAATCCTCCCTAATTTGTTTTATGAAGCAAGCATAACCTTGATACCAAAACCAGGCAAAGACAATCACTCAAAAGGAAAACTACAGACCAATATCCTTAATGAATATAGATGCAAAAATCTTCAACAAAATCCTAGCCAATTGACTTCAACAACATATCCAGAAAATAATTTATTATGACCAAGTGGGATTCATATCAGGTATACAAGGATGGTTCAACATTAAAAAAAAATCAACATCACCCACCACATAAGTAAAACAAAGGAAAAGAACCATGTGATCATATCAATTGATACAGAAAAGGCATTTGATAAAATCCAACACTCATTCCTGATCAAAACTCTTTGTAAAATAGGAATTGAAGGGACATTCCTCAACAAAATAAAGGGCATCTATGCAAAACCAGCAGCCAACATTTTTTTTCAATGGAGAGAGATTGAAACCATTTCCCTTGCGAACAGAGCCAGTCAAGGATGCCCTCTATCACCACTTCTATTCCACATTGTATTGGAAGTCCTAGCCAGGGCAATAAGGCAAGAAAAGGGAATCAAAGGCATCCAGATTGGTAAGGAAGGAATAAAACTATCCCTATTTCCGGATGATATGATTCTATACCTAGAAAACCCAAGAGACTCAGTCAAAAATCTACTGGAATTGAGAGATTTAGCATCGTGACAGGATACAAGATCAACATCCAAAAATCAGTTGGATTCCTCTACATCTGCAAAGAGATTGCTGAAAAAGAAATAAGGAAATCAATGCCGTTTAAAATAGCTACCACAAAAATAAAATACTTGGGAATAAATCTTACCAGGGACACAAAAGACCTGTACAAAGAAAACTATAAATGACTGCTTGAAGAAAACAAAAGAGATATACATAAAAGGAAGAACATACCATGCTCGTGGATAGGAAGATTGAACAATGTGAAAATGTCAATTCTACCCAAAGCGATCTATACATTCAATGCAATACCCATCCAGATCCCATCAACATTCTTTAAGGACATGGAAAAAACAGTCACTAACTTTATATGGAAAGGAAAGAGACCTCGGAAGAGCAAATCACTATTGAAGAAGAGGAACAAAGTAGGTGGTCTCCCACTACTGGATATCAAAACCTATTATAAAGCCAGAGGAAGTTAATGCCTGTTTAACAAATGGTGCTGGGAAAATTGGATATCCATTTGCAGAAAAATGAAACAAGATCTGTAACTCACACCATACACAAAAAGTAACTCCAGATGGATCAAATACTTAAATGTGAACCCTAAAACAATGGAGTTCCTCAAGGAAAAACTAGGGCAAATTTAGGGGCCCTAATATATGACATAAATAGACTATCAAGCATAACCCAAAGTGGACAACCAGCAGACAAGAAACTAGATGAATGGGACCTTCTAAAAATTACATTTTTATGTACTTCCAAAGACTTACCCAAAAGAGTCAAAAGAGAATGGGAATAATATTTGGCAATGACACATCTGACAAGGGACTTAACTCTAGAATTTATAGAAAACTCCAAGACCTCAACAACAAAAAGACAAATAATCCAATTTAAAAATGCACAGGAAACATGAATAGACACTTCAGCTAAGAGGATATTCAGGCAAGCAACAAACATATGAAGAAATGCTCACGATCATTAGCCATTAGAGAGATGCAAATCAAAACAACAATGGGATACCATCTGGCCCCAGAACTATAGCAAAGTGCAACAAGACAGAAAGTAAGAAATGCTGGCAAGGTTGTGGAGAGATTGGTACTTTCATACCTTATTGGTGGGTTTTTCAAATGATACAAGCACTGTGGAAAGCAGTATGGCGATTTCTTAAAAAGTTAAAATTAGAAATAACATTGAACCCAGCCATTCCATTACTAGGTATATATCCTAAAGAAGTGAGAGCCAGTACAACAAAAGATATATGCACACCCATGTTCATCACAGCTCTATTTACAATAAACAAAAGATGGAAACAACCTAGGTGTCCATCAACTGAAGAAGAATGGATAACCAAACACACATACACACAGTGGAATACTGTGCAACCCTAAGGAACACCATAGAATCTGCAAAACACCACATAACATGGATGAACTTGCAGGACATTATGCTGAGTGAAATAAGTCAATTACAGAAGGACAAATATTGTATGAGTCAAGATTATTGTAAAAAGTCAAGGAAAAGTTTATGTATGGAACAAAAGTTTCTTTGCTATTTACCAGGGTTGGGAGGGAAGGGGAGGGAACACTGTTCGATAGGTAGAGACACTTATTGACTTGGATGAGGAGAAGGGCAGTGTACAAAATGTGAGTGATCAACCTGGTGGCATTGAGGAAGAGGAAGCCATAGAGAGGTGCATGGGAGGTACAGACAACAAAGAGGAACCCTTTTACACAGACAATACTGCATTGTCAGTGAAAGCAAACATGGATTTATGGGTGGACAGATGGGTGGCCAGGCTGAATTATTAGGTATGTCTATGCAGGGGGCCATGTACCCAAGATCATGTATAGGGTTGGTAGACATTTTTTCTACAAGTGTATTGCTATCTTCTGTAAGATTTCCCAGGTGTAAAGCAGAGTTGACAAGAAACAAGTTTGTAGTCACTTCTTTGGCACATCCAGCTTCCCAGAGGGAGTGAGTATTTGGAGCTGTGGGCTCAGGACCATGGTCACAGGGGCCATCAAGCTCAACTGGCATAACATACTACACAAAACATTGTTCCACATCCTACTTTGGCGAGTAATGACTGGGATCTTAAAAGCTTGCAAGTGGCCATCTAGATGCAATGATGGGTCTCTCCTTGTCCAGAGCAAAGAAGAATGAAGAAAACCAAAGATTCATGGAAACAATTAGTCCAAGTGACTGGTACACCATGCAATCCTCAG
>NW_006922017.1:1435054-1450307 GCF_000298275.1 Orycteropus afer afer
AAAAAAAAAAAGAAGAGTTATTAAGATTGGAGAGTCAAATATCAGACATATCACCAAACCTTTCACATACTGAATCAAGTTTTGTTCTGTGGCACTAATCATCTACCAGACAATCTATGTCCAGGAGTAGCATCTGGTTTTGGAGGAGAGGTGTGGTACTGGCCTATGAACCTGAGCAAAGCTTTCATTCAGGGAAGACTAGGACTCTAACAAGACCTTCATATTATCTACTGACATCCACTTGAGTCGCCTGGGGTGAAGCTCTATCAGGATTCTCCTAGAGAAAAGAGTCCAGGTACTAGTTATAGCTGATCTCAGAGGGCAGCTTGATGATTTATTTATAAACTTAAAATGTACCACTGAAGTGGTATATTATGAATAAATTAAAGGATTTTGTTCAGGGATTTCCTTCCAAGTGAGGTTTGATTACACATTCATCTCTGCTTTTGGCCAAGTTGAATGTTATGAGTGAGGAAGATTTACTTCCTTGGTGGATTGCATTTTCCATACTGATCACAGGTGGGTTAAGAATCTAAGCTGCATGTGGGCTGTTCCAGAGACCTCACCTTGTGCACCAACACCATGTCTAATGGAATATGTATGGCAAAAGTACTACCTACTGGGAAGGAAAGAATGTGATTAGGAGCCTTAAGTTAGTCCTTGAGTTGTCACCAATGCATCGATGAATAATATCTCCTCAATCCCTTTATCAGTGCCTGGATTAAGAGAAGAGAGAATGACAAGGAGTGATGCAGAGTACTGTGGGATGTTCCAGCTGCAGGTACTTAAAGAGGGAGGAAAAGAACCCTGCCAAAGGCAAGGATGTAGATGCCCTACCTTCTGTAAATGGAGGAAATGATCACAAAGTATTAGTGAACTGTGTGTGATATTGCTGCAGAAGTAGGTGTTCTCTTAGAAAAAAATGCAGTGGGTGCTGCACTAGACTTTGAACTTTGAAGGGACAAAGGCCAGAATGAATTAAAGATAGCTATTTCCCTCCACTGCAAGAGGGTGAAGGAAGTTCAAATAAAATCTATTACCTGGATCTGATGCATTCAAATAAATTATTGTTCCCCAAAGCAACCTCTTTAGAAATGACTCACCAAATTCTATTGTTTTTCCCTCTAAAAACAGATTTTCAAAATATGAAAATTGCTGGTAACTTTATGTGTTATATCAGTGCATTTCCATCCTGAACAGAAAGAATTAATGGTGGTATTCTGGGAAAACTTTTTTATCAGTTATGGACAGACTACTTTTTTTTTTTTTTTTTTAATTTCCTGTGGTTACAATACTTATCTTCATATATGAGAGTTCTGGGCCCTAGGTAATGCTTTCTTGGAAGATGATTATGCTCTCCTATTAAAAATTAGTATAGGAAAGGCAAAGGACATCAAGATTGCATCCATTGTGTCCCTTATGTGTACTAGAAATCCTATTTTCTATTTTAAATCAGAGTAATCACTCTAGAAAACACCGTACTACTTATTCTCCTGCCCTCTTTTTTCCTATTTGTCTCAGAAAAATTCACTGCCAATGAGTCTATTCTTACTCATAGTGACCCACATTGGGTTTCCAAGGAAGTAAATCTTTATGGAAGCAGACTGCCTCATCTCTCTTCCATGGAACATCTAGTGTGTTTGAACTACCAAGCTTTTGATTAGTAGCCAATTTCTCTAACCACTACACCACAAGAGCTCCTCCTATTTGTCTAGTGATATAAAAATACTAAATGGCAAGATAGCTGTTTCAAGCATCCAACTGAATAGTATAACCATGAGTTATCTATTTGGTACCAAAACTTTTGTACACCAGCTGAGCTTAGAGTCAGCCATAGCAAGAAAAAGGGGGAAAAAAAAAAAAAAAAAGAACCTGACAGTTATTATATAATATCTTGAGATGGGCCTTTTCCACTTCCTACTCTTAATTGTTAGACACATGCTTTCTGGTTATAGGACAAAAAGTAACATTTATTAGTTATTGGTTCACATATCATCTTACAAATTTCCTTGCTGGCAATATAGCTGCTTCTGGACAAAGGGGCTCATGATAATACTGATGGCTAAGTTTTTTAAGCTCATCCCTTGCCATGAGCTCAGTGCTTTATTTTTCATTACAAGTTAGCTTCTTGGTTGAAGCCCATGATGTTTAAGATAGAATTAGGGTATATAAGGTGTTCAGTAAATCCACAGATGGTTGGCCTGGTGGAGACATGAGGGACAGGGGAATGAGTTCCATTATAGAATATGTATATTCCAATGAAAACAAGTTGCTACTCTCCTCATAACAGAAGGGGTACAGTGTAATAAATATGCCATTGGGGAGCAGTATAGTTCCTTCAAAATATGATTCTTTACAGAGGGTTGATGGCTATTTGCTGTTGCTTGGAACATTTTGCTGTCCGAAGTAAAGCAGCCAGGTCAGCCTCAGTAAAATCCATGTTGCTAAGCCTGTGCCAACCTGGTGTCATGGATGTTGTCATGCTTCATGAATCTCTTGAGAAAATGCTGAGGTACCTGAAGACAGGGACTGACAGAAATCCACAGGCAAAGTTATCTTTCCCACCTTGTAGTGAGGTCTTTTGGTTGTGCCTTGACATGGGATACATCTCCCAAACTCTAGGCACATTCTAAGAACTCCCTGACGTATTCTTTTTTAAAAATATTATCACCTTTTATCCACTCCCCTTTGCCTATTTGTCTTCAGAGTTCAAGGGTGAGGAATTAACTCCAGAGAAATACACTTCTGCCTTTTGTTCAGAACCACTTCTAAACTTACATCACAGGTTTTCAAGCCCTCACCTTAGTTTACTCACCACGAAACCAACTGGTGTTTCCTGAGGGAAGGATGACAGTAGAGAAGGATTATGATTACCAAGAGTGGGAACCACTTGCTTATATAATTTACTTGGCTTTCGAAAATTGTTCAGCCCTTCTGTGTATATACCTGGACTTGACTACCTTAATGATGAAGTAGACAAGATAGCACTTAGTTCATAGATGGTTTGGACACATGGTCATCTAGTGACCCATGATCTACATTCAGTGTCCATCAGATCTAGGAAGAAGCCAGGAACTATTTTCCAAAAGCAAAATAGAAATTCACAAAAGAGGATATGGTTTTATTTGTAAAATGTAGAGGGCTTTGCTATGATTCTTTTTAGAGCTTAATATAAATCCCATAAATAATTTGAATTCACATGGACATTGAGTACCATAATAACTGCTGCACCAAAAGAAAGAAATACAGGATGGCAAGCAATATTTCCATGCATGTTGTATTTGGGTCATAGCAGGATACCCAAATGTGATATGTGTTTCCTGAAGGAGTCCAGCCTTGTGATTCTCTTTTTTAGGGGTAGGACGTGGAAAGTGCTGTGATATGACTTTTATTTTGGAGAATTTATCTTGGAGCTGATTGTTTTAGTTTTCAATGACTGCTGTAACTAATTACCACAAATGAAGTGGCTGGCTTAAAACTATACACATTTATTATCTTACAGTTCGGCATGTCAGAAGTTCAGCATTGATCTCACTGGGCTAAAATCAAGGGGTTAGAAGGGTTGCATTTCTTTTTGAGACTTCCCTGAGAACACATTCCCTTACCTTTCCAGGTTCTAGAGGTCACCTGCATTCCATGACAGCATTACTTTGTTCTTCAAATTCAAAGACACCGATTTGCATCCGTCTGACCCTTCACCTGTTATCATGTATTTCTAGTGTATCCAGGAAAGTTTAGCTGCTTTTAAGGACTCATGTGATTAGATTGGGCACACTCAGAATAATCTCACCATCTCAAGACCCATATGCCTACTCACATCTTCAAAGTCCCTTTTTCCATATAAGATAATACATTTATAGGCTATAAGGATTAGGACACAAATATCTTTGGGGGAAGGGCATTTTTCTGTTTGCTACAGATTAATCCTGATATGGTACCTTGAAGAGATAACCCATTAGATCCAGACATCAGATTCCTGAAGGTGTCTGGTTCCTATTCATTGTGAAAGCTGTTGTTCGACCATTCCTTTAGTTTTGTGACTCATTGTCTATTCCTCGGAAGGAAGGTTGGGCAATCCTACTTCCGTAGTGATACTGCCTCGGAAACCCAAGGAGGGGTCGCTATGAGTCGGGGCCGACTCGACGGCACATAACAACAACAACAAAATCTATTTTTCGATAAATTTCTTTCTTTTTTTTTTTATTCTTAAAGTAACAAAATTTATTTTTACTTCCCTATCTATGAAATTGGTATCATGATATGGGAAGGGATGCTGTGTTTGAAGAAAAAAATTCAGTTCTCAATTAAGATGCACTGGAGAACTTCGTAAGAGGGCCAGGGCACATGAGGAGCTGTGGCTCACTATGTGTGTGTGGTATTCAATAAACAGAGATTAAATGAAGGCTAAATAGGAGTTAATATCCTTTGATTGATTAGATAGCAGTATTGATGGGCAGTATTCAATGACTCAATCAAGGCAGAGTTTCACAGTGTATCAAGTCTGGTTCATGAAGGGACCTGGGAACCAAGAACTTATGTTAGAACAGTAGATCCTATGGAATCTCTGAAGATGCAAAAATGGAGATAGATTTGTTTGATGCAAAATCAGGTTGTTCCAGAAATTCCTGTCAAAGTAAAGGGGCAAAACAAAACTTTCACATAAGAAAAAGCTAACAAAGCAAATAAGAAGCAGATTCCAGACACACTGCTAGGGTGCAAGGCCCAACAACTTTCTCAGCTTTGACTAAAGAAGGGAGGGGATTGCCTAACTTGGCAGAGTGATGACAGATCTTATTCTACAGATATGTATAGAAATGCATATATGTGCCCTGAAACATGAGACTTCGAATTTTGACTGAAAATTTCAGATACCATTTCAAAATATGCTCGGATCTGGGTTAAGCGTTCTTATATAGATCTGATATTTTCTCATGCACCTCAGGAAGAGGTTAGTGTGTGTGGATCCTAAATACTTCTTATTAGAAATAAATGAGATAGACTATATAGGATACAAGGGCTAACTTTCTTAGGATCTTGCATTCCTCTAACATTTTGATAGGAGCATTATTATCAAATTACAAATGAGAATGATATTCAAAGTACTTGGTTTATTTCAGTAGCATTCATTTTACTATATGAATGTATAGCAATTCATTCTGTACTCATTAAAATGATGTTTCTCTCTCTCATATATAAGTATATATGTGCATGTGTGTGTGTGTGTGTGTGTGTTCCTTTTGTTACATTGGTGATCCTGTCTTGTTTGACCTGCTAGTCTATTCTCGGTCTCCTATTAATGATCTGCTTGATCTGGAATAGTTTCCTTAACTTTATCTGATTTTATTTTTCACATCTATAAAAATAAAAGTCTATTAGATGGCCTTCAAGATTCAATCACTCAATAAATATTTATTAAGTGTCATGGCCAGGAATGCAAAGATGAAAAACACATTTCCACCCCTATGATCCAGACAAGTGAGAATTTAAGAAGTGTGATTAATTTCTACATAAAAGCATACAAGGGGAACCAAGATGGTACTGGGGCAATCCACTCAGTCTGTGTTGTTGCTGTTGAGTTGGATCTGACTCGTAGTCACCCTATGTACAACAGAACGAAATATCACTCAGTCACGCGCCATCCTCACAATCCTTGCTATTGTTGAGCCCATCATTGCAGCCACTGTGTCAATCCATCTTGTTAGGGGTTTTCCCCTTTTTCTCTGACCCTTCATTTTACCAAGTATGATATCATTGCCCAGGGAATGGTCCCTTCTGATAACATGACCAAAGTAGGTGAGTTGAAATCTATCCGTTCTTGCTTCCAAGGAGCATTCTGGCCACACTTCCTCCAGGACACTCAGTTGAAGGAGTGGAAAAGATCAGGAAGTAGGGACTGTCTCTGAAGAGCTTCACTAGGTGTAGGGTGGTATGAATCCAAAGGAATCAAGAGTGAGTATGGTCAAGGTGGCCTCACAGTGGAAGGCCTGGGGTCAGCAAAAACTTTGGGGCCATCCAAGAAGAGTAAGCCCTTCTCTCAGCCTTATGGTGAGAACGTGGGTGCTGCTGCTAGGTGAGATCTTAAAATCTTGCCTAGAAAAGCTGCTCAGAAGCTTTTTTGCAAAAAAGGGCAATGCAAACATCTCCAATTTATAACCCCTGGAAGGCAAAAACAACCACAAAGGTATAACCAGATAGCTTTGTGGCCTCACCTCCTTCAGGTCTTGTAAAAATCATTGACTCTACATTGAGGTCTACATCACATATTTATTTCATTATTGCACTATTATCCCCCGCTGCACTATTCCAGGGAAAAGGTGGGTAAACCCCACCTTTATCACTAACTTTATGGTAAGGATCATCATGAATCTAATTCCAATCTGGAAGTGGACCCAGGCTTCAGCTGCCCAAATTTCCATTTCTTATTGTCAACCACTTCTTTTGCGGCACTTCTCTTACCCTAACTACTCAGATTTAGGACATACTTCATCATTGGACACCCAGAGTCAGATCATCCGGTACCTGCATTAGGCTTAAGAATTTGCACAACTCCCTGTTCTTCAGACTGGCAGCCCCCTTTCTCTCTTTCTAGGAACCAATGTTAGATCACAAGCAGAAAGACTCCATCCTTCATTGACTGACTGTGCATGCTTTGGCTGTCACCCAGCTACCCAGAGCTGGATCTTCATAAGGTAGGACTCTGTCTTAAGATTACCTGCACATTCTTCCTCTGAATTAGCCAATCCAATCTAAATCAGAGTCTCATTGCCCCTTGTGAGCTCATTATTTATCCATAATGGAAAACAAAATACCTGGAGACTGTTACCTATATTTAGAATGACCCATTTATGGTAGCATAGTGCCTAAGGCACTTAACTGCTAACCAGGCTGGCAGTTCAAACCCACCAGCCACTCCTCAGAGGGAAGATGGGGCAATCTACTTTCATAGTGATACTGACTTGGAAACTCGAGGGGTCGCTATGAGTCGGGTCTGACTTGATGGCACATAACAGCAACAACAACAACAGACAGAATACAAACAGAGAGACACATAAGCCAAGCTCTGGGAGTGTTCCTGGCACAAAAACTTCATTAACTTCAGGGACATACCATCCTTTCCCACACTTGGATGTTCTCACCAATCCAGGAAGCTGCAAAAGTGAAAGAGCTCCAAGGTTGATGGTTTCTTCTAACAATGCACAGTCAACCCTCCTTATTCAACTTTTTTTTTTTTTATAGCATTTATCATATCCAAAAATGCTATATAATATATTTCTTTATCATGGTCATTGTTTCTCTCTCTCCTTTTCTTTTTTTTTTTTTTCTTCTGGTGCTTTAGATGTAAGTTTACACAGCTGTTCTGGTTACCTAGTTCCACTCTGACAAGAATATATATCACAAATGGGATGGCCTTAACAAACAAGAGTTTATTCTCTTACAGTTTGGAGGCTTTAAGTCCAAGTTCAAAGTGCCAGGCTCTAGGGGATGGGTAAAAGCTCCTCAGCCTTGGACTTCAGCTCTGCCTCCAGCTCCCAGCCCACTGAAGCTAGAGGCTTTTTTTCACTCAGACAGCTGCTGGCTGCTGAGGCTGCCAAGCCCAAGGTTGACAAGTAAAAAGGTACACTCTTGATGTTACCAAACCACGCAGCAGGCTATTAATTCAAGTTCATTCTAAGTCCCCAGGTCGGCAGAGCATGACAGGCTGCTGAACAATGACACGGCTACACACAGGGTTCAAGGTGCCATAAACTAGCTACATCCCCAGGGCTTCTCCTTGTATACAGGGAGCAGACCATATCCCAAAGGCAGCTACTCAGCTGCTTGTGGTAGATCCCACCATGGAGTTGATTGCCAGTCTCATCATGGTGAATAACTATCACTAGCTGCCCAGCCACTCAACCAGGCCCAGCCAAATTGACATACAAACTGAACTACCACAAGAGCTAATTGTTTTTCCATTCAACAGTTCATACACATATTATTTCATAACATTGATTGCAATCCCTACAATTTTATAACACTCTGCACTTTCACCTTGTCATTACCATTTCCCTTTGTACTTATTGCCTATCCATTCCTACTTTCTGAGCTCTATTCTTGGGCAACTACTGCCCCTTTGATCTCTTCTGGTTGGTTGTTCTAAGGAGTGTGTACCTCCCTGGTGTTATTGTTCACTTCATAGGTCTGTCTATTTTTTTGTTGCAACCTGAGCTCTGGAAGTGAATTCAGTTGCATGTTTGTTAGGTGACTAAGTGCCATAGTCTCAGGGGTTCCACCTGTCTCTGTCAGATCAGTGAGCCTGGTATTTCCCATCATTTTGAGTTTTGCTCCACACTTTTCTACCACTGTATCCAGGATCTTCCTTGCAGAGTGGTTGGCAGTGGTCATTGGGCATGATTCAGTTCTTCTGGTCTCAGGGTCATGGAGGATGAGGGTCACTAGTCTCTTGGGCTAATAATTTCCATGAATCTTTGATTTTCTTCAGATGATAAGAGACCAATAGCTGCACTTTAGATGGTTCCTCTCAGGCTTTTAAGACTCCACTAGCTACTCACCAAAGCAGAATGTAGAACAATGTCTTTGTGGACTATTTTATGCCAATTGACCTTGATGTCCCCCATGACTATTGTCCTGAGCCTTCAGGCCCAGTGATTCACTCCCCCAGTGTCTTTAGTTATGGTTAAGAAGTTTCCATAACTTTACTCTCTGTTAGCTCTACTCTATATGAATATTTAACACCACATACAAATACATTTGTAGAAATATCATCTGTCAAAACTATAAATATGGCCATGGGTATAGGTGGTTTGCCTACCTATACCTGATCATCTTGCCTGTCTGCCTATGTATCTACTCCTAGATTAATGTTTGTTATTACTGATAATGCAGCATTATGTATGTAATGATGTTTACCTTTGTTGTCTGTAACTCTTGTCTACATTGTGCTTTCCTTTTCTTTAGTGGTCAACCTTTTTTTTTGTGTGTGTGTATTACCTTTGCCTTCACCCAAATTAATATGTGTCTCTACCTAGTTAGTTATTTTCCCTCTGCTCCCTGAGCCGCTCATCTTTGGTAACCATAAAAGAATATTTCTTTCCATGTTGAAACATTTCCTTGAATTCTCATAATAGTGGACTCATACAATATTTGTCCTCTTGTGATTGACTTATTTCACTCAGCGTAATATCCTCCAAGTTCATTCACATTAAGTAGTTTTTCACGGATTTGTCATTATTCTTTAATGTTGCAGAGTATTCCATTGTTTGTATGTACCACAGTTTGGGTATCCATTCATCCACTGATGGGCATTTAAGTTGATTCCATCTCTTTGCTATTGTGAATAGTGCTGTGATGAACATGGCTGTGCATAAGTCTAATTGTGCCCCAAATCTCATTTCTTTAGAATATATACCTAGAAGTAGGATTGCTAGATCATATGGTATTTCTATTTCCAACTTTTTAAGGAAACACTGTACTGTTTTCCACAGAGGTTTTTCCCATTTTACAGTCCCACCAGCAGTGTATGAGATTTCTAATCTATCCACATCCTCACCAGTACTTTTTGTTTTCTGTCTTGCTGAACTTTGGTATTATGGCCAGGATGAGATGATATCTAATTGTTTTGATTTGCGTCTCTCTAATAGCTAATGATAGCAAGCATTTCTTCATGTGTTTGTTGGCTGTCTGAATATCTTCTTTGGTGAAGTGTCTTTTCATGTCTTCTGCCCATTTTTGAATTAGATTGTTTGTCTTTTTGATGTTGAATATTTTATAAGTTTTATAGATAAGTCCTTTGTCAGATATGTAGTTGCCAAGTATTTTTTTTCCCCCTAATCTTTAGGTTGTCTTTTCATGCTTTTGGAGAAATCTTTTAATGCATATGAATTTAGTTTTTAGAAGGTCTCAGTCATTTAGTTTATCTTCTGCTGTTTGTGCATTTTTGGCTATATTTGATAGTCTATTTATGCCATAAATTATGACACCTAAGTTGGCCCATATTTTTTATTTGATGATTTGTACTTGTTTTAGGTTTTGCGTTTAGTTCTTTGATCCATCTGGAGTTAGTTTTTGTATACAGATCTTGTTTCATTCTCCTGCAAATGTATATGCAGTTTTGCCAATACCATTTGTTAAAGAGACTGTCTTTTCCCCATTTAATGATTCTGGCCCTTTGTCAAAGATCAGCTGTTCATAGGTGGATGGTTCTATTTCTGAGTTTTCAGTTCTGTTCCATTGGTCTGTGTGTTTGTCATTATACCAATATCAGGCTATTTTGACTACTGTTGTTTCACAGTAGGTTTTGAGATTGGGAAATGTGAGACTTCTTACACTGTTCTTCTTCAGTAGTGCTTTGCTTATCCAAAGTCTGTTTCCTTTCTTTATAAACTTAGTAACTGTTTTTTCCATGTTCTTAAAGAACGTTGATGGAATCTGGATTGGGATTGCCATGTATCTATGGTTACTTTGGGTAATATTGACACTTTCACAATGTTCAGTCTTCCTATCCATGAGCATGGGATGTTTTTCCATTTATTTAGGTCTATTTTAATTTCTTGTAGCAATGTTTTGTAGTTTTATTTGTATAGGTCTTTTGTGTTTTTGGTAAGATTATTCATAAGTATTTTATCTTGTTAGTAATTTGTACATGGTATTGTGTGCCTTATTTCCTTTTTGAGATCTCTTTGTTCAAGTAGAGGAATCTGACCGATACATATGTATGTTTAATTTTCATTGTGATTTGAGTTAAAGTTTACAGAGCAAATTCATTTTCCATACAGCAGTTCATACACATTTTGTTTCATGACATTGACTGCAATTTTTCACAAGGAAACAGCTCTCCCCAGTTCCTCTGCATTGTTACCTCTTCCCTGTGTCCTTCCCTCCCATGCACTCCTGCCCCCTCAGCTGTCTCCCCATGCATACTCCGCTCTTCTGTTCTCCCATGATTGATTTGTCCAAGGAGTGTAAGTACCTGATGTAAACGTTCAGCCCACAGGGGCCACGGTCTCAGAGGTTTCACCAGGCTCTATCAGACCAGCAAACCTAGTCTTTATTTTATTATTTATTTTTTATGATGTTGAGTTTTTCCCACATTGTTCTCCACTCTATCTAGGATCTCCTACACAGATTCCCCTCCAAGTGGTTGACAGTGTAGCCGTACACCATTTAGTTCTTCTGTTCTCATGGTCATGAGGATTGCATGATCTTTCTTGGACAATGCATCTTTGGTTTTCTTCATTCTTTTTTGCTCTGGATGAGGAGAGACCCATTGTTGCATCTAGATAGCCACTTGGAAGCTTTTAAAATCCCAGTTCCTACTCACCAAAGTAGGATGTGGAACAATTTTTTGGGGAGTACGTTATGCCAATGAGCTTGATGTCCCCTGCAACCATGGTCCTGAGCCCACAGGTCCAACTACTCCCTCCCTCCAGATAGCTGGCTGTGGCCAAGAAGGGAATCTGAATGATCTTTGAATGTTAATCTTGTACCCTGTTACTTTGCTGAATCCTTCATTAGTTCCACTAGGTTTCTTGATGATTCTCTAGGATTTTCTATGTATAGGATTATATTATCTGGATATAGGAATAGTTTTACTTTTTCCTTACCTATTTGGATGTTTTTTATTTCCCTTTCTTGCCTTATTGCCTTGACTAAGACTTCAAAGACAATATTGAGTAGGAGTGGTGATAGAAGGCATCTTTGTCTGGTTCCTTTCTGAAAGAAGAATTATTTCAGTCTCTTTCCATTGAGAGTAATGTTGGTCACTGGTTTTGAGTATATGCCATTAATTATGTCAATGAATTTCCCTTTTACTCCTAATTTGCTAAGAGTTTTTAAAATCAGATCAGGAAAGGGTGTTGAATTTTATCAAATCCCTGTAAGTCTACATTGATTGATAGGATCATGCTTTTTTTCCTTTGCTCTATTTATTTGATGGATTATATTGATGTTTTTTCTAATGTTCAACCAGTCTTTCATACCTGGTGTGAATCCAATTTGGTCATGGTGTATTATATTTTGATTCAGTGTTATATTCTATTAGCTAAGATTTTGTTGAAGTCTATTTTATCTGAAATTACCATTACTGCTTCTACTCTTTTGTTGTTGCCATTAGCTTGATATATTTTTTCCATCCTTTGATTTTTAATTTATTTTTATCTTTGGGTCTAAGTTGAGTCTCTTGTAGGTAGCATATTGATGGGTCCTTTTATTTATTTTTTTAAAACTATTGTACCACCATCTTTCTCTTGACTGGTGAATTTATTCCATTCTCATTTAGTATAATTAATGATAAGTATGAATTTCCTGCTTTCATTCTTTTGTGTCTTTTATTGTGGTGTTGATGATTTCCTTGTTCCAAATATATTTCTGTGCTGAGTTCATTTGTTACTATATATTTTTTTTCATTATTGTTGATTTTGTGTTTATGAAGTCCTTATGATTTTCTTCTTTTTTATTTTGGTTAGAAGGCTTATTAATTTTCTTTTTGGCTATCCCGTAGTTAATTTTTATTGTCCTAAATTTGAAACAGTTTGTTCTATGTTGATATCATCCTTACTTCTTCTCTATTTGGAAGTCTGTAATTATACTATTTATTCTGTCTTTTTGTTATGTAGTTGCTGTTGTTTATAGATGGATGCCTCTGGTTCTCTATTTATAGTCTTGTAAGCTTATTTTAATTTTGAGAATTCTATTTTTGGGTGATGTTGTCATGTGCCTTAATCTTAGGTTGCTATCTTCCATTGTTGGTTTTCTGTCCAAAGGACTCCCTTTAGCATTTCTTGTAAGGTTGGTCTGGCTTTTACAAATTCCCTTAATTTCTGTTTTTCTTGAAAAGTACAAATTTTACCATTGTATTTGAGGGACAATTTTGCTGGATATATAATTCTTGATTGACAATTTTTCTTTCAAGATTTTATATCATTCCATTATTTTATTGTCTGCATTGTTTCTGCTGAGATATCAGAGCACTGTCTTATTGGTTGCCTTTAGAAGATAACATTTTGTTTTTCCTAATCTGCTCTCAAGATTCTGTGTTTGTCTTTGATTTTGGAAAGTTTGATTATGATATGTTTTGGTGACTTTGTTTAGTGATCTATCCACATGGAATGCATTGAGCTTCTTGGATGGATATCTTTTCATTTTTCTTGATATTAGGGAATTTTCTGCTAGCAAATCTTTGACAATTTTCACTGTTTTTTTTTTTTTTCCTTTCTTTCCCTGCTTCCTTCTGTTATGTCCAATCACATATAGGTTATTTCTCTTGCTATTATCTCATATAATTCTCAACTTTCTTCATTCTTTTTCTTTTTCCTTCATAAAAATTGATGGTAAGGGATTTGTCTTCTAGTTGGCTAATCTGTTCTTCAGTATTTTCAGTTCTACTCTTTTGTCCTCCCAATGCCTTACCTATTTCTGTAATTTTAGTATTAACTTTTGGATTTCTAATTGCTGTTTTCCTATGATTTTTAATTGTCAGAAGGCTGACGGTTCAAACCCTCCAGCCACTCCTCGGAAGGAAGATGGGGCAATCTACTTTCGTAGTGATACTGCCTGCCTCAGAAACCCAAGGAGGGGTTGCTACAAGTCAGATCTGACTTGACGGCAAGTTTTTTTTTTTTTCTTCTGCAAATGGATACCAAGTTTTGCCAGTACCATTTGTTAAAGAGACTATTTCTTCCCCATTTAAAAGATTTCAGCCCTTTGTCAAAGATAAGCTGACCATTGGGGGATGGATCTAATTCTAGGTCTCAGTTCTATTCCACTGGAATGTACCCCTGGCTACAAAAATACCAGGATGTTTTGACTACTATGGCTGTATACTAAGTTTTGGGATCTGTGAGTGTGAGACCTTCTACTTTGTTCTTCTTCAGTAGTGCTTTACCTATCCAAGGTCTCTTTCCATACAAAATTAGTGGCTTGTTTTTCATGTCTTTAAAAAATTTTGATGGCGGAGGATTCAAAATGGAGTCTCATCAGTAAGGACCATGCTATTTCCCTCCAGCATCTAAGTGCTTGAAAAACTAGATATAGCAATTTGAATTAGGGATTTTGGTGCTCTGAACAGCTCACTGAATCAGAGTGCACCAAACACAGAAGAGAAGAATTAGAGGAAAGGCATAGGGAGATTACTTGAGAAAGAGCTACCTGGCGGAGGATGGACAGGCAGCCGAGAGAGGCCATTGGAAACTTCCCTGGGGCAGTCAATGTCTGGCAGGCAAGGGTGGCTACTTGAGATGCCCGAGAGCCAAGAAAGAAGACACACTATATCAGCATACCAGCAACCACTCCAATATCCCAGCAAACACCCCAGGGATCTGCCTCGAGCACATGATTTTCTGGGTAATTTGGGTCATCTGGGTGCAGGCGGGCACTCACACCACCGCTGAGACTCAAGCAGAGAGATAATTGTTGTGCCAGGAGGGAGAGCTCCCTCCCCTCTCAGTGGGTCATGGAGTGGGCTTGAGTCAGCCTGGGAGACATAGTGCTTATCTTTGTCAGGGATATTGGGACCATAGTTTACTAGCAGGTACTCCCCCAACTCCAACACAGCTGAAATTGTGGGCATCTTTGGTGCCGCAGGTGGGCAGTATCACAGAAAAACTCCAGAGCGATTAGCGGTCTGGCGGGATTGTGCCCGCGCTGGGGGTGGACAGGGCAGGGAGAGAGAGGAAGCCATGGCTGAGTGTGGTCCCAGGAATTTGCCTTGGATCAGGTCTTTGGCGCTGAGTGGCCTCAGAAGTGGAAGTCTTTGAGTGTGCCTGAGCCTGGCAGAAAGTTGCGACTCCCTAACAGCAGGAATCTTTCCTGAGACTGAGCCAAGGTTTTGTAAATAACTACATCATCAATAACAGACTGCACAAAGCCCTAGAAACTGACCCTAGCAACACCAAGCTTTCCTTCTTCTGCTCCCACCTTCTCCACCAATAACTTCCCTCATTCAATAAAAGAAACCATATTCAGCCAATTACCATAAAACCTCTCACTTCAAACTCAAACCCTCTTTACGACAAACAGAAACACATATGCACATTCCAAACAGTGATTGCACCATCACAAAGAAAACAGCAGAGCGACCCAACATACCTGAATCAATAATAAAACAAAATACACCAGCTTCACCTTTTCAAAATATTAAACCATAAAACCAAGACAAAACAAAACAACATGTAACCAGCAGCTAGAGACAACTTAAGACAGAGTGCTCTACCAGATTCCAGGGGCTTAAGAAGAGGTTCTGCTTTCCAGTAACCCC
>NW_006922017.1:1450407-1461249 GCF_000298275.1 Orycteropus afer afer
TTGTCTCTGAGATTACTTGGAATTGATGTTTTTATTTGTTCATCATGTGTTAGTTTGTTTAAGCCTGATTTTTTTTTTTTTTTTTTTCTTTGTTTTGCTATGTACTTGTGGGTTGGTCAGATGTGCTTCTTTGGTTGCTAGTTCTGCAGCACTGGGGCACACCCACTTGTCTCTGGCAAGTGGAATAATTGGTGGAAATGTGGGCACCAGTCTGTGTTGGTCTTAAAGAGGAACTGTGGATGGGATGAATAGGTGTTGTCCACCTTCTGTTTTTCATCTAGTGGTGCAGGAATTGTTGGTGGTATTCACCCATTGGGTGAGGGGGTGGGTGGTGTGTATAACAGGTATGACTTACTAGTGACAATTTAATATCTGCCTCCCCTTGGATTGTACAGGAAAAAAAAGAGAAAATAAAAAATTGGGAGTATATACAAGAGAAGACTGGTAAAAATAAAGGAAGAAGAAGAGGGAGAAAGAAAGAAAAAGTGGAAAAGAGAAAATTAAAAAATAGGGAAGGATATCCACAGTTATGGTCAGCTGGCAGTAGTGACAGCAGGTGACTGTAGCACAATTCACTTGAGCATGTGCCTGCAGAGGTGGGAGGATCCCGGCATGTGTGATCCTCTCACAGAAAAGGCCACAGTTTCTCTGATTTGCATTCAGCAGGACCAAAACCTGTCTATGGCACAAGTACAGAGATACAGACTTGCAGGCACCAGCTCTGTCAGCTTGGTGTGCATTGAGATGGGTGGCTGGACTACTGAGGAACTGGTCAAGGAACCAGGTGGGTGGGTGAGGGGTTGCCACAGAGTTGGTAGGTCCAGAAGTAAGATCACCTCTATTCACCAGGAAGATATGTTTGGTAGAGCAGAGAATGTACTGCTCCTGTTCTAATTAACTGGCATAGGTCATGTGCCTTTCTGGGCATGTGCAGCTGATTATCTAACTCCTTTCCAGATGCAATCAAGTGGGGTGGCCACTAGGAGTCCAACATCTCCAGTTGCCATTCCACAGGTCTTCTACTTCTCATGGTCCCTCAATACAAAAGGCAAGTGGTCATTAGTGGTAAGTTGTTCCATCCCTCTTCACTGGCTCCCTCCTCACTCTGAAGTCACCTGTGCCAATCTTCCTATACTTTCCTGAATCTCTGTTGTAGAGGGATTGTATTGTAGAATGTGCATCTCTGTGCTTGTTGTTTCTTAAGAATCTCCCATGTTAGAGTACAAAGACTTTATAAAAGCAGGGATCTTGTCCTCCATTTTTCATCCTGTTTTGCATCTACAACAGCGCTTGACATGTAGCAGATGTTCAATATTTATTAAATGACATAATCACAGAATAGGTCAGATTTAAAGGCCATACAGTATTTAAAGGAGTGCAATATATGGACACAGCACAGTCAGAGGTGTGGCAGTGGATAAACACATACAGCATTTGGGACAGTGATTATCCAGGATAGTAAAGAAGAACAGTGGATAAAAAGGCTAAGTTGCCTTGAGTTCCTGGCTAAGAGTTTTCAACTTGCCAAATCCATGTTGTTATGGTATGAAATAATCTAATTAAAGGTTTAAAATCAGGGCCTTAGTAAGAAATTGGGAGCTCTGGTAGCGTAGTGCCTAAGGCACTTGACTGCTAACCAGGGCTGATGGTTCAAAGCCATCAGCCTCTCCTCTGAAGGAAGATGGAGCAATCTACTTCCATAGTGATACTGCCTCGGAAACCCAAGGAGGGATTGCTATGAGTTGGGTCCGACTCGACGGCACATAACAACAACAACAACAACAGTAAGAAATTACAGAACAGTGTGCTTAATCTCAACTCTCAAGTATCAGTGCTAATGATGAGGCCTTTCTGGAATGCTGAATGCATTATAATCTCTTTGCAGTGTTAGATCAAAAGGAAAGATATGTAAATAAGAAGATGAAAATGGAGCCCAGGTGATGCTACAAAAACAAAATAGAGAATTTAAGACAAAAAGAAAGAATAATTAGACATATATTATCATCTTGAAAAAAAAAAAAAAAAAAGAAAAGAAACCTCTGCTATCAAGTAGTGACCCTTCCTTGGGTTTCCCAAGCAGTATCACTATGGAAGTAGATTGCCCTTCCTTCCGAGGAGTGGCTGGTGGGTTTGAACAACTGGCCTTCTGGTTAGCAGTCAAATGCCTTAGGCACTAAGCCACTAGAGCTCCCATTATTATCTTAGGGAAGAGTTTAACTAAAACAAATGCCAAAAAGAACATCATTGCACAAGAAAAAAAAAATATTTTAAGGATTGTATATTTGATGGACAGTGTAACAGGAAATGAGAAATCTAGTGAAAATGTTGGAAGATGTTTGACATTAACAATATGACAAAACCTATGAGGCAAATTTGATTTAAAAAATTTTTAAAAGCCATTTGTACTCTGTTTTGTCTCTTTTTTCTACTCTACCCATTGGAAAAATGTTACTTTCCTTTTTCTGTATTTTATTGATAATATAAAAACTTTTGGTGACAAAACTCATTCTCCTCTCCCTTATTTATTCAGCACAATGCAAATAGTACATTGGCAACACACATAGAAGATACTTTCACTAATTATAGTGCAATATGGAAAGATGATCTAGTAGATGAATTATTGACCTGGGATCTATAAACAGATCAATGAGCTCAAATTTTTTGTGACATTTTTTGAGAATATCTGTACATTTTCTACTGAAGAAAAGGTTCACCCTTTTCATTATAGCCTTGAAAGAATATCTGAACCCCAAAATGTTAATGGATACTAGCATGACCATTGTCCCTGTTTGTTGTACACTGAGTTGTTTCTTGAGACACAGTTTCAAAACTTGGAAATGTCCTGGGCAAACTGGGACAAATTGGTTACCTCAATAACTACTGTAAACTTTTTACATATAAGGAAACTTAAACTCAGAAGAGTAGAATGGATTTCCAAGGATACAAATAAATTACTGTGAAAAGGAGAGGCTTGACCCTAGGATCCCTTCTTTTCCATGTGAATTCACATGCTAAAATCTTCACATCTCTATATTCCTGTCATTTCTTCCTTTAAACTATTGATTGTGAAATAGTTACCATACCCAAATATATGTGATTTATAGCCTTAATAATCAGCACCCTTCTATGAGTTTGTCCTACTGTGTTGTTATGTTGTTGTTGTTGTTGCCATTGAGTCAGTCCCGACTCATAGTGTCCCTATATACAACAGAAAGAAGCACTGCCTGTTCCAGTGCCATCCTCATGATTGTTGCTATGTGTGAGGCTGTTGTTGCAGCTCCTGTGCTAATCCATCTGTTGAGGGTCTTCCTCTTCTTTGTTGACCACACACGCTACCAAGTACGATGTCCTTCCCCAGGGATCTGTCCCTTTGATAACATGATCAAAATACGAGAGATGAAGTCTCATCATCCTCACTTCTAAGGAGCATTCTGGCTGTAATTCTTCCAGGAAAGATTTGTTTAGTCTTCTGGCAGTTCATGGTATATTCAATATTTTTCACCAACACCGTAAGTCAAATGTATCAATTCTTCTTTAGTCTTACTAATTAATGTCCAATGTTGGCACACATAGGAGGTGATTGAAAATACCAACACATCTTAGTTTTCAAAGTTACATCTTTGCTCTTTAAGACTTTCAAGAGGTCTTTTGCAGCATATGTAACACATCATTTGATTTTTTGACTGTTGTTTCCTAGAATGTTGATCATGGTTCCAAGTAAAGTGAAATTGTTGACAACTTTAATATTTTCTCCATGCATAACAATGTTGCTTATTGGTCCAATTGTAAAGATTTTTGTTTTTATGTTGAGATATAATTCATACTGAAGGCTGTAGTCTTTGATCCTCATCAGAAAGTGTCAACTCTTCTTCACTTTAAGGAAGAAGTTGTGTCATATCCATATGGTAAGTTGTTGGTGCATCTTTCTCTAATCCTGATGCTGCATTTTTTTCATGTAGCCCAGCTTTTGCATTATTTGCTTAGCATAGAGATTGAATAAGCACAGTGAAAGGATGAAACTTTGCTGCCTACCTTTCTTGATTTTAAATTATGCAATATACCTTTGTTGTGTTTGAATGACTGTCTCTTTGTCTATATACACATCCCTCATGAGTATAAATAAGTGTTCTGGAATTCCCATTCTTCACAATGTTATCCATAATTTATTATGATCTACACAGCTGAATGTCTTTGCATAGTGAATAAAACATAGGTAAACATTTTTCAGGTATTTTCTGCTTTCAGCCAAGATCCATCTGACATCAGAAGTGATATCCATCATTCCCCATCTTTTTCTGAATCTGGCTTGAACTTCTGGCAGCTCCCTGTATATGTAATGCTAAAAACATTTAAAAAATATTTTCACTAAATCATTACTTGCATTTAATATTAATGACATTGTCCAATGATTTCTGCATTCTGTTGGATCAACATTCTTTGGGACAAATATGGATCTCTTCCAGTCAGTTGGCCAGGTAACTGCTTCCAAATTTCTTGGCACAGACAAGTGAAAACTTCCAGCATGGCATGTATTTGTTGAAACATCTCAATCAGTTTTTGGAGCCTTATTTTTTGCCAATGGTTTCAGTGCAGCTTGGACATCTTCCCTCAATGCCATTGGTGCTTGATCATATGCTACCTCCTGATATGGATGAACATCTACCAATTATTTTTGGTACAGTGACTCTGTGTATTCCTTCCATCTTCTTTTGGTGCTTCCTGTGTCGTTCAGTATTTTGCCCATAGAACCCTTTAATATTGCAACTCAAGGGCTGATTTTCTTCTTCCATTCATTCAGCCTGAGAAATGCCAAATGTTCTTCCCTTTTGGTTTTCTAACCCTATTCCATTATAATATAGTACTTTGTGTTCTCAAGTTGCCCTTTGACTACAGCTGTTCAACTCTTTTAATTCACAATTTCCTCCATTTGCTTTAACAACTCTCTGTTCCACAGCAGGTTTCAGAGTCTCCTCTGACATCTATTTTAGTCTTATCTTTCTTTTTTGTCTTTTCAATGACCATTTATTATCTTCCTGTATGATGTCTGGATGTCATTCCACAACTTGTTTGGTCTTTGGTCATTGATATTCAATGTGTTAAATATATTCTTGAGATGGTCTGTAAATTCAGGTGGGATATACTCAAAGTCATATTTTGGTTTCCATGGACTTGTTTTAATTTTCTTCAGCTTCATCTTGAACTTGCATATGAGCACTTGATAGTCTTTTCCACAGTCAGCCCAGGCCTTCTTCTGACTGATGATATTGAACTTCTCCATCATCTCTTTCTACAGATGTAGTCAATTTGATTCCTGTGTATTCCATCTGGCAAGGTCCACATGTAAAGTCACCGTTTATATTGTTGGAAAGGTATTTTCAATGAATAAGTCATTTGTCATGTGAAATTCTATCATATGATCTACAGCATTGTTTTGATCACCAAAACCATATTTTCCAACTACTGATGATGCTTTGTTTCCCACTTTTGCATTCCAATTATCAGAAATAATCAATATATTTTGACTGCATGTTTTTTCAATTTCAGACTGCAGAAGTTGCCAAAGATCTTCAATTTCTTCATCTTTGGCTTTAGTGCTTGGTGTGTAAATTTGAGTAACAATCCCATTAACTGGTTGTCCTTGTATGCCTATGGATATTATCCTATCACTGATAGTGCTGTACTTTAGGAGAAATCTCGAAATGTTCTTTTTGATGATGAATATGATATCATTCCTCTTCAATCTGTCATTCTGGCAGAGTAGACCATATGATTTTCCAATTCAAAATGACCAATATCAGTACATTTCAGTTCACTAATTCCCATGATATCAATCTTTATGAATTTCATTTCATTTTGTTTTTTATAATTTCCAATTTTCCTAGATTTCTACTTCACACATTCCATGTGCTGATAAAGGATGTTTGCAGCTGTTTCTTCTCGTTTTGAGTTGTGTCATATCAACAAATGAAATGTCCCAAATACTTCACTCAATTCACATCATTAAAGTTGATTCTACTTCCTTCCCCAGTTTTATCTTGAGTGCCTTGTAACCTGAGAGGTTTATCTCTCAGCAGTATATTAGACAGTGTTATACTGCTATCTATAAGGTTTTCAGTGACAAATTTTTTTAGAAGTAAACAACATACCCCTCTTCCCAGTCGATCTTAGTCTAGAAGCTCTGCTGAAACCTGTCTACCATGGATGGTCCTTTTGATATTTGAAATACAAGTGGTACAGCTTCCAACATCACAGCAACATGTAAATCACCACAGTACAACCAATTGGCAGATGAGTGGTGGTGTCCTACTGTAGTGGCTTGCATTGTGTGATGATACTGGAACTTATACCACTAGTATTAGCCACGGTGAACATGTTTCAGTGCAGATTCCAGTCTAAGAGGAAGAAAAGCCTGGTGATCTACTTCTGAAATTTATTCAGCAAAATCCTGTGGATCACAACAGAATATTGTCTGAAATAGTGCAGGAAGATGGTCCTCCTAGATTGGAAGACACTCAAAACACAGTGTCCACAATTGGGCTGAGCATACCAACAATTGTAAAATTGGTATAGCAGTGAGCAATGTTTCATTCTGTTATAAATGGGGTCATCATGAGTTAGAGCTGACTGAAGGGCAACTATTACTAATAATAACAGCTTAACTCAATATAGAGCCACAAACATTTAGAAAGGAACCTGGCATAAGTAGAAATTGGAGGAATATAGTAAGAAAAGAAAATTTTAGCCAGGTTCTGGTCCTATTTACTTTTTCAAATTCAGTCAACTAAACACTAGTTTACTGTAAGGTTAATTAGAGTACTGGAAAATGCATCCATTGCTTTGCTATTAAAAGGGAATTAGTGCGTACTCTGCCTGGATTTCATTGCAGAAACTAATTTGCAACTAAAATGCAAGTTTTAAAGGAAGTTTGAGGAATGCAATTTATTGCTGTTGATAGACTCGTCTACAATGGCATTCTCTAAATCATATTTAACGGGATATAGTCTACACTTTCAACTTTTTTTTTTTTTTTAATTCATAGAGAGGCTGTATCATGATAAATATTATCTTAGACTAGTAGTTAGGTTGTTAGGCTGACATGCATGTGACAGTATGAGGTTTCAATTATCCACTTGCATCAATCAATCTTTTAGTTTTCAACAATGTTGCCTGCAGTAATGTCACAGCTTTTCTGTCAAACAGAAGAACTTTGCGGGAAATGTTATTCATTACAGCTGCAAATCTGTCACCATGCCTGGCATGGCTTGTTAATGACAACATTTATTTCAAAGAGCCATGTTTCGCTTTGTTGCAGGAGAGTTGACTTTGTGATCGTAAAGTATAATGAAATGCCAAGAAGATGAAGTGAACAAAGTTTTCCGAAAATATACTAAAGTGATCCAAATTTGTTTTTTAAAAGAAGAATATATTTGCATTCATATTTTTATGTTCACACTTGCATTTGAAAATGAACACCCTTGGAAACAAGAGGGATGTGTTTTGGTGGTTACTGAGGAATCCAAAGATTGTTGTTCTGTGTTGAGGTAAGAATTTAGGTATATACAGGTCGATTGACTAGGCTTGGACAAAATATAGAAAATGTTCGGTAATATTATATTTCTTCTGAAACTTCTTTATAAAAGCTGCATCCTGACACCATGACTAATACTAGTGAATAATGGTTCATGAAAACTAATATTCTGACTAATTTAAGTGCGATATTTTAAACAATTGTATTAAAGAGATATGAGTTAGCAAGGTGTGTGATGAAAAAAGATGGAGGAATGTAACTGAATTGGAACTTAGAAAGTTAATTACTGTTTTGTTCCCACCCCCAATAGATAGACAGACTGACATCTAAGTTGATTACAAGTAAAAATAGCTCTACTGACCATAAAGTTTACATTTGACAGGTAGATAGTATATGTGGCCATGGTTCCTTCTGTCTCCTCCCATCCAGTGGTGTTTGATATACAGTGTTTGATACAGGCAATACTTTTATAAAATGAGATATGCTGGAAATCACTTCCTGTAATTTTTAAAATAAATGGTCAATTATGGTTTAAAAAGAAAAAAAAAAATGCACCTTCTCAGCTCCCAGGTTAGCGTGAGCTCTGGACTCATACCCCGCTTCCATAACCCTGTGGGATCTTTACCTAGGGGCCTTGGCTGGCCAGGTGGGCATGCAGGGAGATGCTCATGTGCAGCATGCACACACATAATGCAGAGACATCAAGAAGGCTGCTATGGACATATAGGAACATAAAAAAGAAGTTCATTCTGATACTTCTGATGTCTGAAATGTAACTGGACTGGAGTAGAATAGGAATAAAATTCTAATCCCAACATTAAAGACAAAGGCTACAATTCAAGGGATCCAGCTAGCACAGAAGATGCTGAGAAACCTGACGGAGTTTCGTTAGAAAACAATTCCTCAGATTGCTGCAATTTTGACAGTGGAAGTTGGACTAAAGAAAAAGTGCTTTCTCTGCTCTGGGGCAACTGTGGAAAGAAGAGATTTTTCCGAAAGAGTGTTGAGATGACGGAAGATGACAAAGCTGCTGAATCATCCTCCAAAGATAAAGCCTTCAATAAATATTCCAGGAGTAAATACACTTCCTATACATGTGCTAAGAGGTGGACAAGAAGTTAAATACAGCGTTCAAAGACACTTTCAGAATACTCAAAAGATTGTTTCAAGGAGAAAAATGAAAAGGAAATGGAAGAAGCAGCAGAAATGAAGGCTGTAGCTACTTCTCCTAGTGGCATACCCCTGAAATTTTACATAGAGCTGGGAAGAAGAGCATTTAAAACAGTATGTAAAGGACTGCACACACAAACATGGCTTGAGGTTGCTTGGTGTGAACTGTAGATTGGTATTTCTCCTTTGCCTCTTGTTATTGCTATAAGTAGCACTGGTTTTACTACCATGGTACACTTCACAGTAATATTTTCAAAAGCAAATTAAACAGATAATGCTACAACACTCGAGATATGCTATACACGAGGTTGGATGCTGTTGCCTACAGGTTGAAGCATACACTCTTAAACAGTAAAGTTTTTAGATAAAAAGTACAGAATAGTCCATACATAAGCCACTAACATAGGCATTTATTATGGCTATCAAGACATATGCATTATAGGTTATTTATGTACTGTACCATTGTACACCTGGCAATGCAATTTCTTTGACTCATGACTGTTTTCTCTTTAAGTGACTGTTTTAAGGTACAAAGTTTTGCAGTCCACCACTTGTCGGTCAGTTTGTCATATTGTGTGTTGTTGTGAAGCTGAAAGCTATGCCACAAGTATTTCAAATACCAGGAGGGTCACTCATGGTGAATAGGTTTCAGTAGAGCTTCCAGGCTAAGACAAACTGGGAAGAAGAACTAGGCCATCTACTTCTGAAAAAACTGGCAACTGAAAACATAAAGAATAAGAGTGGAACACTGTATTCTCACAGTATTGGAAAATTTTATGAATAACAATGAAACATTGCTCAATATGATGCCAGAAGATGAACCCCTCAGGTTGGAAGCCACTCAAAATATGACTAGGGAAGAGCTACCTCCTCAAAGTAGAGTTGACCCTAAACATATGTATGGAGTAAAGCTTTCAAGACCTTCGTTTGCTGATGGGACACAATTCAGAATAGAAGGGAAAAGGCTGCAAATATTCATTAGTAATTGGTAGATGTGAAGTATAATTGTGTGAACATTGGAAGTTGTCAAAAATGAAATGGAATGCATAGAGATCAATATCCTAGGCATTGGTGAGCTGACATGGACTGGCATTTATTGGCCATTTTGAATAGAACAATCATATTATCTACTAGGCTGGGAATGACAAATTGAAGAGGAATTGTGTCACATTCATCATCAAAAAGAACATTTCAAGATCTCTCCTGAAATAAAATGCCATCATTGATAGGATAATATCCATATACCTACAAGAAAGACAAGTTAATACTACTATTATTCAAATTCACTTACCAATCACTAATGCCAAAGATGAAGAAATGGAAAATTTTTACCAACTTCTGCAGTTTTATATTGACTACACATGCAATTAAGATGTATTGATAATTACTGGTGATTGGAATGTGAAAGCTGAAAACAAAGAAGAAACATCAGTAGTTGGAAAATATGGCCTTGATGATAGAAATTATGCTAGAAATCCCATGATAGGATTTTGGAAGACCAGTGACTTATGTTACCTTTCTTAACAACATAAACAGCAGCTATACATTTGGACCTCACCGAATGGAATGCACAAGAATCAAATCAATAGCCTCTGTGGAAAGAGGCAATGGAGAAGCTCAATATCATCAGTCAAAATAAGGCCAGGAGCTGAGTGTGGAATGGACCATCAATTGATCATATGCAAGTTCCAGTTGCAGCTGAAGAAAATTAACACAAGTAAACAAGAGGCAAAATATAACTTTGACTGCATCCCACATGAATTTAGAGATCATCTGAAGAATAAATTTGACATACTGAATAGCAATGGCTGAAGACCAGTTGAGTTATGGGATGACATCAAGAACATCATACATGAAGAAAGCAAAAGGTCATTGAAAAGAAAGGAAAGGGTAGCAACTGGGATCTTAAAAGCTTGCAAGCTGCCATCTAGATGCAAAGATGGGTGTCTCCTCATTCAGAGCAAAGAAGAATGAAGAAAACCAAAAATTCATGGAAACAATTAGTCCTAGCAACTGGTACACCATCTGATCTGCAGCCTATATGACTATGAGACCAGAAGAACTAGATGATGCCTGGCTACCACTGTCAACCATTTGAAAGGGGATCTATGTAGGAGATCCTGGATAGAGAGGGAGAACAATGT
>NW_006922017.1:1461514-1467433 GCF_000298275.1 Orycteropus afer afer
GGAAGAGGTAACTATCGGGAGGAAGTGGGAGGGGAGCTGTTGCATTGTGGTAAATTGTGGCCAATGTCATGAGACAAAGTGTATGTGAACTGCTGTATAGAAAATGAATTTGCTATGTAAATTTTCACCCAAATCACAATTTAAAAAAAAAGGAAAGGAAGAAAAGATAAAAATGGATGCCAAAAGAGACTTCGAAACTTAGAATAGAGAGTAGCTAAAGCAAATGGAAGAAATTATGAAATGAAGGAGCTGAACAGATTTCAAGAAAACAAAAGTTCAAGAAGACAAAGTAGAGTATTATAATGAAATATGCAAATATGTGGAGTGAGAAAAGCAAAAGGGAACAACAGGGTCAACATTTCTCAACTGACAGAACTGAAGAAATATTTCAGGGCTTGAGTTACATTATTGAAGGATTCTATGGCAAAATACTGAATGCTGCAGAAAGCATTAAAAGAAGATAGAAGTAATATACAGAGTCACTGTGGCAAAAAGAGTTGGTTGATGTCCAAGCATTTCAGAAAGTAGCATATGATCAAAAACTGATGGTACTGAAGGAAGAAGTCCAAGCTGAACTAAACCAATTGATGAGAAACAAGGTTTTAGGAATTAAGAGAATCCCCATCAGGATGTTTCAACAAATGGAATAGTCCTGGAGGAGCTTATTCATTTATGCCATGAAATTTGGAAGTCAGCTACCTGGCCAACTGACTGGAAGGGATCCATATTTGTGCCCATTGCAAATATAGGTGATATAATAGAATATGGACATTTTGAACACTATATCATTCATATCACATACAAGTAAAATTTTGCTAAAGATAATTTAAAAAAAAAAAAAAAAAAACAGTTGCAGCAATATATTGACAGGAAACTTCCAGAAATTTAAGCTGGCTTATGATTAGGATGTGAAATGAGGGATATCATTGCTGACATCAGATGTATTTTGGCTGAAAGCAAAGAATACCAGAAAGATGTTTATTTGTGTTTTATTGACTATGCAAAGGCATCGGACTGTGTGGACCATAACAAACTATAGATAAACATTGTAAAGAAAGGGAATTCCAGAAAACTTACTTATGCTCATGAGTAATTTGTACATAGACCAAAAGGCTGCTGTTTGAACAGAACAAGGAGATACTACATGGTTTAAAATCAGGAAAGATGTGCTTCAGGGTTATATTCTTTCACCATATTTATTCAATTTGTACGCTAAACCAATAATCTGAGAAGCCGAACTAGATGAAGAAGAATGCAGCATTAGGATTGGAGGAAGACTAATTGACAACCTGTGATATGCAGATGACACACCTTTCTTGCTGAAAGTGAAGATAACTTGAAACACTTATTGGTGAAGATCAAAGACTAGAATCTTTAGTATGGATTACACCTCAACATAAAGAAAACAAAACTCTTCACAACTGGCCCAATAAACATCATCACAATAAATGGAGAAAAGATTAAAGTTGTCAGGGATTTCATTTCACTTGGGTCCACAATCAGCACCCATGAAAGCAGCAGTCAAGAAATCAGACATCATATTGCACTGGGCATACCTGCTGGAAAAGTCTGCTTTAAAGTGTTAAAGAGTGAAGATGTCACTTTGAAGACTAAGTGTCCCTAACCCAAGCCATGACATTATCAATCACCTCTTATGCATGTGACAGTTGAAAAATGAATAACGAAGGCTGATGAATTGGTGTTTTTGGATTGTGGTGTTGGCGAAGATGCTGAAAATACAAAGGACTGCCAGAGGAATGAACAAACCTTTTCTGGAAGAAGTACAGTTGGAATGCTCCTTAGCGGTGAGAATGGCCAGGCTTCATCTCACCTATCATGTAGTCAGAGGGATCGATTCCTGGAGAACAGTTTCATGCTTGGCAAAGTAGAGGGTCAGCTAAAAAGACCATCAGTGAGATGGACTGGCAAAGTGGCCATGGTGACAGGCTCAAGCCTCATGAGGATTATGAGGATTATGAGGATCATAAGGATTATGAGGGTGGTGAAGGACTAGGCAGTGTTTTATTCTGTTACATGGGCTCTAAAGTAGGGAGACCATTTATATAAGGAGATCAAGACTGTAGGTATGACATAGAAGTGTATATCTTTGTGAAAATATTAACTATCTACATATATACATGTACTATTCCCTACTGTTAAGACACTTGCCTGCTAACCAGACGTCTGGCCCTTCAAATCCACCAGCCACTCCTCGGAAGGAAGGTTAGGCAATCCTACTTCCGTAGTGATACTGCCTCGGAAACCCAAGGAGGGGTCACTATGAGTCGGATTTGACTCGACGGCATATAACAACAATAACAACATTCCCCACTGTATCCATTTTTCACTCTGTGTATACATCTCCATGCCACTTATTTTCTAAAACCTTCTGTTATCTCCCCTTTGCTTATAGCATATGTTACAAACTCTTTAGCAGGATATACAGACCCACCAGGATATTTACTTCTTTCTGATGGTGCCAAGATATGTTATTCCTTCTAGTTGTTGTATATGCTTTACTTCATCTTAAGTATACTATACCTTGCTGTCTCTTCACTTGATGAATAACTTCTGATATTTCAAAGCTCACTTGAAATGTCATCTCCTCTCTACAACCTCTTCTAACTAACCCAGTCAGAGATATTTGTCCCACTGACTTATTATTATTATTATTATACTTTCTATTGCATTTGATAGGAGCTCTGGTAGCATAGTGCCTAAGGCACTTGACTGCTAACCAGAAGGTTGACGGTTCAAACCCACCAGCCACTCCTGGAAAGGAAGGTTGGGCAATCTACTTCTGTAGTGATACTGCCTCGGCAACCCAAGGAGGGGTTGCTATGAGTCGGGGTCAACTCGATGGCACACAACAACAACAACAACATTGCATTTGATTGTGAGTATTTATATGTATATTTGTTTCTTTATCCTAGATCACGAGTTCTTGGGGAAATTTCAAAAATTAGAGAAAGCAAATAATTACCACCTTCACTGACCTAGAATAAAGGTATGTAACTTTGTAATCACATGGAAGAAAAGAGAAAGTATGATTGGTTCACATTCTAGATAGACACTACCCGAGGAACTTTCTAAACAAGCTCAGAAAAAATAAAATTTATATATCTTTTTTTTCAGTCACTTCACTAAATTGCCTTAGCATATTCCTGAAGTTAAGTGCTAGCAAGGAAAAAGGAAGAAAAACAAAAACATAAAAAATCATAGTCCCTAAAAACTCAATATTCCTTCTAGCAGTAGAAACATATAAACCTAAAGGAAATCTCGGTGGTAGTAGTGACTATGAATGTGCATGCAGGATACCTTGAAGCCATTTAAAGCCAGAAGAATCAATCAATTTGTATTTTCCAAGAGCTTGAGCTACTGAAGTTCTTGAAGTTTCCTTGCAAAAAAAAGCGGACAAGCTGCATGATTGTTGCGTGCTAATTTTCCTGGGAGAAAGACATGAACTCACTTTGTCTAGACATGCTGATTGTAATCCATCAGGCAATGATTAAAGAGTAATACTCTTCTTCATTATACAGAGAGAATGTTAAAAAGACCCTTGAATAACAATTAGAATTCCTGAAACATAGAACATAAAGGATCCCAGCCCATAATATATTTTCTGTGAAACAAAGGGTATATAGGAACTCATCTGTGAAAGAACAATGATGATAAATTCTTTATTCTTAAGAAAAAGATAATGATGCACAATCAAGTGATAAGAAACTGGTTCCAAGGAATTTAAAATTAGATATAACACAATCCAATCTTGAAAATAGTTTGATGTAAATATTTCAAGGTAAGACTGAGTGTGAAATATATATGTATGTATGTATGCATTTACTTGGATTAACCATACCATCCATTCTGGCTCTGAAAATTATACATTCATAAACCAATGCACTTATTTTTATGATCATATTCTCATATTTGATTCTATTTTAATGTTTTTTTATGCGCTTTTATTTGGTCTCTTCTGCTGAATTTTAATCTCTTTCAGAGGATAGAACATTTCTTCTATGCCTTTTGTTGTCACCACAGCAGAGTAAATGTCTGTTCAATCCAAATCAATAATTTATTGATTGAAGAAGTAATGGTCAAGAATGCAAATGATCAGTTTCTATTATTCTTCACTCCTATAATTTATCATTTTATGAAGGTAAACTCTCCTCACCCAGCTCTGCTCAAATAGTTCCTCTCCCATAAAAATCCTCTCATATCCAGCCTGTCAATGCTGATCGACCTGAGGCCTCTCAACTCATAACATTAACTCTCTGTGCATCTCTTCTGACCATTAATTTTGTGCCAAACACCATACATTGCTGTATTTATTGTATTTTCCTTTATTTGTCATTAACTTGCCAACTATTCATCTCTTCTTTCTTTCAATATATTGAAAACTCCTTGAGTGCAGGGAATGTCTTATTTATTGATGTATCTTCCACAGTACTTTCTTCAATTACTTCATATTCCATTATAGATGCTCAACAAACATTTACTGACTCTAAAAACAAATAGTAAAAGCTGATGAATCCATTTTCCACTAACATTTTCATAAATCCTTACTGCATTTATGTCTGGCAACCTCTTTCTAATTGTCTCCTGCTGACTTTGTAGAAGTAGGTTTAATATAGGATGAAAAATTCTCTCTTCCCCAAAAAGAACAAGTGATTTTTGAGGGAAATAAAAAACAAACAAACAAAAAAACCTCTTCATAATGAACAGAAGAATTATTAGATCATTAATGGGAAACTAGATTTTAAAAATATTGAACATATTTTAGTGAGTGCCATATTGAGCTGGTGTTCTTAGTGATGTCAGGAGTAACACATAGGATAAATGATTTGTTAGGGTTGCCTCCGGATAGCTCCAATAGTCTGTAGGATTCTGTTGTCTCATCTTTGAACCTGTTTCACTGTAAGGCAGGGAAGCACTCTGGATCTCACTGAATGACAGTTATCAACTGTCAACAAGGCTGTTGAAATTGAAGTACATTTCTTCCAACTGTCAGGGCCAGATGCAATGGCAAAGTATTTTACAGATTGCTGACAAATTGCATGACTAGAACTTTAAAAAGGCCTCAATAATTTATACTAATTGAGAATGGGTCAGTCTGAAAAGTGAGACATCTGAAGTGTTCAGGGAATCTTTTTAAGAAATCCAATCTCTTAACTTTAAGTTCTGTAAAGTTGCACAAACTTAAAGGATTTCAGAATGTATCTACACTAAGGAGTATATTAATGACTTATTAGCCTATTCATTGTGTCTTAAAAACAAACAGAGAAAACTAGAGGAAAATGACCAATGTTACAGCATCAGAACTTTAAGTGATCTTCAATAGGCTGAGCTATCGAGTAGGTATAAAACTCAAACTGCAGCCGAGTCAGTCTCGACTCATAGCGACCCCTCCTTCGGTTTCTATGGAAGTAGATTGCCCTATCTTCCTTCTGAGGAGTGGCCGGTAGGTTTGAACCTCTTCTGGTTAGCAGTCAAATGCCTTAGGCACAATGCTGCCAGAGCTCTCAAATTGGTATAGTGAAAAGAAATTTTTGGTGATAAATTTGTAACTCAAAGTAAGTTTTATAAAAAGTGACCTTAAAAAAAATGGAATGTGGAGGATGAATAAGTCACAGCTAAACAGTGACAGTAATAAAAGACAATCAGATAAATAGATATAATAAAAACTCAGAGGTTTTCAAACCAAATGCTTAATAAGAAGCAACAGTGTCAAATAACTGCTCCCTCAAAATAAACTCAATATCTTCAGCCAAAACCAGGCCAGGAGCTGATTGTGGAACAGACCATCAACTGCTCATATGCAAATTCCACTTGAAGTTAAAGACAATGAAAACAAGTCCACGAGAGCCAAAATATGATCTTGAATATATCCCTCCTGAATTTAGAGATCATCTAAAGAAT
>NW_006922017.1:1469308-1474216 GCF_000298275.1 Orycteropus afer afer
CGATGATGGGCTCGAGTATAGCATGGATTGTGGGGCTGGCGCGGGATCGGGCAGTGTTTCGTTCTGCTGTGCATGGGGTCGCTATGAGCCGGAAACGACTCGACGGCACTTAACAACAACAACAACAAAATAAACTTCTGTGGTAACAGAAGCATACTATCTTCAATGAAGAAATAATAGCTTTAGTCTTCTCAGCACTGCTGATGACTATAGAATTGCCTCTGGTATTAGATACCACAGAATAAGGGAGTCATTGGCAAATGAACACAGGTCCAGAAGAAGATGACTGGACAGTGATCAGGCAAGAAACATCTTACAATCAAATGTGCAAAAATGGGAGAAATTTAGAATAAGTATGAATAAAAATTAGGACTGACTGTAATATCTTGAATTATGTCATAGAAGACTGATTAGATATCTAGCCTTTGGCTCCAGATAGTAGACCTAGAATAAATGAGTAAAAGTTAAGGAGGGGCAGGGGGCAACAAAATATAAAGACATTTTTTGTGGTAGCATTTCTATGGATGATGTAGGTTAATTTAGGAAAGAGTAGAAAGTTCATTTCAGACTTGTTCCAAGCTGGTTTCAATTCGGCTTTATTCATAAAATATCTGCTATTTCATAATAAATATGCTACTAAGTGGGAGAATAGTACAGTGGGTAAGAGTGTACACTTGGGAGCCACACGGACTGGGTTTAAACTTCTATAATGTTGGGCAAATTACTTATCATTTCTGTGATTCAGTTTTTTTTTCTTCCCACAAGTAAAATGGAAGTGAAAGATACTGCCCTGCTGTGCACTTTTTTTTTTTCATTTTTAAACCATGCAGTATTTCCACGTTCTGTTTACTCTATGTGCTGAACCAATAATCTGAAAAACTGGACTATATGAAGAAGAACAAGGCACCAAGATTGGAGGAAGACTCATAAACAACCTGCAATATGCAGATGACACAACCTTACTTGCCGAAAATGAAGAAGACTTGAAGAATTTACTAATGAAGATCAAAGACTATAGTCTGCAGTATGGATTACACTTCAACATAAAGAAAATGAAAATCCTCACAACTGGACCAATAAGCAACATTATGGTAAATGAAGAAAAGATTTATTGGTTAAGGATTTTATTTTACTTGGATCCACAATCAAACAAACAAAAAACTCCATGAAAGAAGCAGTCAGGAGATCAAATGACATATTGCACTGGGAAAATCTGCTACAAAAGACCTCTTTAAAGTGTGTAAGAGCAAAGATGTCACTTTGAAGACTAAGGTGTGCCTGACCCAAGTCGTAGTATTTTCAGTAGCCTCATGTGCATGTGAAAGCTGGGCAATGAAAAAGGAAGACTGCAGAAGAATCGATGCATTGGATTGTAGTGTTGGTGAAGAATATTGAAAATACCATGCACTGCCAGAAGAACAACCAAATCAATTCTGGCAAAAGTGCAGCTGGTACACTTCTTAGAAGTGAGAATAGCCAGACATCATCTCTCATAATTTGCTCATGTTATCAGAAGGGACCAATCCCTGGAGAAGGATATCATGGTTAGTTAAGTAGAAGGTCAGCGAAAAAGGTGAAGACCCTCAATGAGATTGATTGACACAGTAGCTGCAATGACGGTCATAAGCATAGCAACAATTGTGAAATGGTGCAGAACCCAGCAATGTTTTGTTCTGTTGTACATGGGGTCACTATGAGCTGCAACTGACTCCATGGCAACTAAGAACAACACATTAGATGAGTTTACTACATTCTCAGTGTTAGTTAATATTAGTATCATTTTGATATCAATTTAGCTTTTGTGTCTCTTCCTTTGATTCAGATTTCAGGGTAGGGGTTAAGTACAAAGATGAAAAAAAAAAATGAATCCAGAAAAAATAATTCAAAGTTTAACATGAAAAAGAGGTAGGAAAAAAAAAAAAATAGCTGTACCTGTTTTGGATGGGGTGTGGAAGATCAAGGTTATGCTCATGAAGTAAGTGATGTTTGAGTTCAGGTCTGACGTCAGTAGAAATTTTGCAGGCAGAAAAAGTGGAATGTGCATTGAGAATGTGCATTTCAGCCAGATAGAGTGGAGAACATGGGAAAAGATAAGAGAATGCAGAAGGATAGGGAAAGTGCAAGGTGAAAATGTAAGGAGGTTGACAGGAGCAGGAGGTGATGCTGGAGAGACCCAGAAGTGGAGTGCTTGCTGCATTTGGTCTTTTTAAAGATGAACCGATCTTTAACTGTCCCAGCAGCACAGATGGAAGAAGCATACGGGTGAGGCTACATTTTCATGTTTTAGAGATTAGACTAGGAGTTGGCAAACTTTCCCTGTAAAGAGCATGATAGTAATTGCCTCAGGCTTTATGGGTCACATACAGGCTGTGCTGCCTAGAATTCTTTTCTTTTTCTCAAACGACTACAAATGTAGCAATTATTTTCAACTCAAGGAGCACATATGAAAAGGCAATGGTCTCATTTTGCTGAACCTTGGTCTAGACTTTTCATTCGGTAGGATGTCTCCATCCTTAGAAAACTTGACCTGAGCAGAATGTGCATGTCAGAAAATTCCTGACCTGGACCTCAGGCAACACTGATGCTGCCAATATAAAGCCATTGAAAGATTCTTTACAGGGATGTAACAATGCTATAGTTCTATTTTAGGAAGAGCACTAGTTGTGCCATCAGAGACAGAATAAATTGAATGATGACATCAGCCAGTTTAAGGGAGTTAATATGTCCAGGAGTAAATTTTAACCAATAAAAGATAGGAGGGGTGAGATTGCTAAAAAGGTAAATCCCTTATCTTCTTCTCTCCTATACACTACTCTAAAGATAATGTCTTTCGTAAGGCTTCCAGAAGAGTCCTGTTGCAAAGTCAGTCCATCTGTTGAGCAAACCCCTGCTTCTTCAGGGCTCATGAAGCTTTCCCCTTTTCTTACCCTCTTTAACTGTATTTGTGACCCCCATATAATGTAATAGCACTTAATCCTTGACTCAGTTCTGTTTCCTAGAGAACCTGGGTTAAAAGACTCATGGACAAAGAGACTGTAAAGAAATCTGAGAAAAGTAGGTCAGCATGGAAGGAGGAGAAGTAGGAGAAAATGTCATAAAGACAGGAGAGATAGTGCACAGTAGCTCAGAGAAAATGGAGTTTAAAATTCTATTTTTGTTTACATCTTAAATGAAGAAGACTAGATATGTTTATGGTTAAAAAAGAAAATAACTAGAGAAATTATTCCACCACATTTCAATCTATCAGTGATCTAAAAATGTAGCATCTTATTCTCACCTCCCTCTCAAATTTGACACTAGGAGCTCTGGTAACATAGTGCCTAAGGCACTTGACTGCTAACCAGGAGGCTGGCGGTTCAAACCCACCAGCCACTCCTCGGAAGGAAGGTTGGGCAATCCTACTTCTGTAGTGATAACTGCCTCGGAAACCCAAGGAGGGGTCGCTAGGAGTCGGGGCCAACTCGATGGCAAATAACAACAACAACAACAACACTCTTCTTTACTTTTTCCATTTCATCTCTGTATTTTCACACCATATATTTATAAATATATTTATTTATTTTATACCTGTATATACTCAAATATAAGCTATATTTGGCAGGATTCTTGATTATTTGTTTGACCGTGTCATTTATCCCCAACAACTAGAAGAGTCCCTGGATTACTTGAGGTACAAAATTACATTTTTGTTGAATGACTGAGTCTAACTCATGTAAGTTGCTCTGTCCTAGCACTTTTACTAACCTTTGAAGGAGTTAAACAGTTAAAGGAAGGTAAATAAATTCTATTTTTAAAGTGGAAATATTTGGGACAAATGCTGGTATATCAGGTGAGTGTAAGATTTGTTGAGGTAGGCTTGATCCTAAAGCAGTCACCACAGAGTTGAACCAACTCTTGGTGACCCTATGTGTGTTACAGCAGATAAGGTTTTCAAATGTTGGTTTTTTGAAAGTAGATCAAGAGGCCTTTCTTTTCAGGTGCCTCTGGGTGGACTCAGACCATCAACCTTTCAGTGAGCAGCCAAATTCAGTAACCAAAAAAAAAAATTCAGATTACAGTTTGCAGCTTACAAAAAAAATGAAAGTCAATTTGCTAGGAAGATTCTTGTAAACACATGTCAATGACAAGGAATACCACTTCTTGCAGTCTTAATAACTTGGCTTATTTTGTTGCTTGTGTACTTTTGGCACTCTGACTTTTTTCTGTAAGACCCTTAAAAAAAAAAAACAAACTCACTGTACCTAATTTTTATCTAAGAAATTAAGGAATTGCTAGATACTCTGAAAAGTTTAGAGAAATCAAGAGTGTAGGTTAACAAACATTTACACCTGTGCATTCTTGTTTTCAGAATTACTTTGTAGGTTCTGCATAAAACCTGTTAAGCACTGGTGAAGTCAACCTCAGATTCAGCTGTCTGGTGGCAGTTATGGTTATTATAATATAAAGGGTTAATGTTAAAAAACTGATAGGGGAAAATGGATGCAGGAAAAAAACTAAAGGACAGCTGTACAATCTCTAACTCCACAACTTCAAATAAATGAGCAGACAGACATTAGTCAATGAGGAAAGAAAAATCAATGAGGTACAAACAATCTGCCTTGGGGAGTGAATGAGGCAAAAACAGACTATTTTTCCTTTATTGAGTTTTGGTGCTGCTGGAATCCTGTTGATCTGTTGATGATAATTTTAATAGCTTTCAACATTTATTTATTTATTTAGAGTCTGTACTTCTCACCTGAGGAAAGTGTCTAATGTGACTTGTGATGGGCCTGTTACAGTGCTATGAGTCATGCACATAGGGTTGGGTGGAGGAGTACCAGTACTTCTACCCACCCCCCTTTCTTTTTAATTGTGATTTGGGTGAAAATTTACAGAGCAAATACACTTTCCATACAGCAGTTCACATAT